>NC_137271.1:47884356-48096020 GCF_053477335.1 Acartia tonsa
AGCAACAAGGTAAAATTTCTAGTAAAATGTAAAGTTTCTAGACCCAACTAAATTGGTACACTTAAAGTTTTAAATTACATGCTTCATATAAATAGAAAAGTTTTTTTGTCGCATAGACAGCTTTTCACGACGATTAAAGTGAAAAAGATTAAAAACAGTTTTGTTAGCTCAGTGGGACCGATTTATCCATCTGTTTAACTATCTATCTACATATTTATCCATCTCTATATATACTTATATATCTCTCTTTATATCTATCTATTAATCTATCCAAATATTCATTTATCTATCCATCTATCTATTTATTTTAATGGTGGAGGGTTAACTTGGCCAATGTTTGATTATATCCCATTCTCTATCTGTATATCAAGCAATCTATCTATTCATTTATCTATATATTCATTTATCTATCTATCTATCTATCTGTCTGTCTAATTATTTATTTATCTTTCTATCTAACAACCAATCTATCAATCTATTTTTAGAGTGGAGGGTTGACTTGGCCAATGTTTGATTGCTCTAGGTAATGTGCTTTTTAATAAGGTTGACAGTACCCATAACAGAGATGCTTGCCTTATAAAATTATTATTTGTTTCGCCCCCAGTGTCAAGGGGAGGGTAAGTGGAAGTGGAAATATCCTGAAACCATTCAAAGATAAAGCTTCCCTGGAAACTAAAACCCTTTAAGACCATTAATTGACGATATCTTTAGCTTCTGATAAAAACCTTACTACTTTATATTCAGATGGTCGAAGTCCATATTTAAAAACTCCAAGTAAATAGAATAATTATCTCATACAAAATAATTTAATTCAAAAATTATCCTATATAATCCTATTTATGTACAATTTTGTTTAAATTCACAAATTAATGCCTATTAAGTTCTCACACTCTACAAGAGTTATTTTTTGTTTGTCCTTTCTTCTGATTGTAGAGGTTTGCTTTTATGGATGATGTCTTCCTTGTTTAATTTTGATAATTATGAAAAATGTATAACAGTTATGATAATGTGTGATTTAATTAAGCTTTTAAACTTTAAACAAATTCTATGCTTTTACACTGAAGTTAATCCTAATTTTGAAAAGGCATGATAATGTCTGTATATTAAAGAATAAGTATGTCCTTTTATTGTATCATGAATCATTTAGGCCATTTGCAACAAATTTATGTACAATTTTGTTTAGACTTACAAATTTAAGCTCATTAAGTTCCGACACTCTACAAGGGTTATTGTTTGTTTGTCCTTCCTTCTGATTGTAGAGCGTCGCTTTTATGGATGTTGTCATCCTTGTTTAATTATAATAATTATGAAAAATTTACAGCAGTTAGGAAAATGTGTGATTTAATTATGTTTTGCATTTTAAATAAATTCTATGCTTTTACTATGAGGTCAATCCCAATTTTCAAAAGATATAAGGAGGGAGGGAATATTGGGTCCTTTATTACACTGGTCCCCAAAGTTTTCTTATATGTTGGATTAACAACCTTTGGGACTTTTAAATTTTGATTGGTTGATTCATAAAGTTGAGTTTTTAAACCACTAGTTGTAATCATTGTGTATGTACAGTACATCAATTTATCAATCATTGTCTTATCCCTTTAATCATAAGTTTAATATAAATTTTCTTTTTAACGAAACATGATAAGGGTCTCAAGAGAGGTTAGGAGAACGAGAGAGAAAAAGAGAGGAAATCTAGTTGTTTTGTAAAACCTTTTTTTTCTTAATTAGGTGCCAGACTTATCAAATTAATTATGATTATTTTTTCAAGCTTTGTATATAACAATGGATTTAATATTTCTTGGATCTTTCACCAGATTTTTATATTCTCTATTAAAATGAAACTTGTAGCTAGTTAAAATAACTATCTCTCACTCCCCCCTTTACCTATCCCCTCCCCTCTAACTGGATTAACGAACTGACCAATAAATAATGAGGGAAATAGGTAATTAATTTAATGATCATTTTTCCCCTGTCATAATATCCATGTATATTCTGCATCCATTTATATAGCAAACTTTGCTTATTTATTCATTAGGATTATTTATTAGAAGCTGAGATACTCTATAAATAGGGTTCTTATGTACGTTAGTCAGGCCGTCAGTCCATAACACTATAAGAAAATGGAATTTGAAGACAACTAAAATTTTAGTGAAAAATCCTATAGGTGTGCATCTAGTCTATACATTTTGTTTGTCTGTCAATCGATCATGGTTCAAGGAAATAAGCATTATCTTTCAAATGTTTTAAAGTTTTTGGATATTCTCTCACTTTTTCCCTTTGTTTAGACAACTGAACATCTTCTATATAACTCACTTTTTCTCTTTGTCTATTCCATGAGAATTTTGTGCTTCTTTGCTACTTATGGATGTTGACATCCTTGTTTGCTTAATTAGAGTAAAACATTAGAGGGGGAAGAGGATAAAAAAACTGTATGTCCCCACCCTTAGAACCCTTAGCCGTCTTTCATTTGTGTCTTGAAAATCAACCAATATTGTCGGGAATATCAACACAGACAAGTAGCTACAAAAGAGCAGAATTCGATTTGCTAGGAGACAAAAAAGGTTCTCAACAGGGGGATCCAGGAAGTTGTCTGGTTAGACATCTATATTCATAGATTTAGTTTTGCTTATATATTTGTTCATTTACTTTAGGACTGCAAGACTCTACAGAAGTGGTGTTATAACCTATCACAAGTGCTTAGGTGTTATTATTTACTTAAATTTTTTATAACAAATGGATTAGTCGTTTTTATCTATTATAGATGTATTATAGACAGCTTTCCCGCAGATATTAAAATAAAAAATATTAAATCAGCACCAGGGGCTAGGAGTCCTAGGCTAACAAAACTTGTATTGATCTTTAAAATTTTTATTTCATCTGTAGAAAATTGTCTTTAATATAATGATATACATTATTTTTCTATATGGCTGAGAAGGGGTTATTATACTTATTCTTAAGGGTTATTCAATGGGAACTTTTTTAATTTACAAAATTGTTTTGTTTTTATAATATCTTTCATGTTAAAAATTCTTATTATTGCATGATCTAATTTTGTTAAAGTATTTTTTTCTGCAAAACCTCATCTTTTACCTTATATTCTAATCTTTTTTTTGTAATTTTTATTAGAAAATTTTGTCTGTCTGTCTGTTTGTAAAATAGGATCTCTATAACTTAATAACTATAATAACTTTCTCTTTTTAAATCTAATATAAACAAATTAGTCATCAAATTTAATCCCTCTCGCCTAAAATTTTTTAGAGGCATCTAGGGGTGTAGCTGCTTGTTAACAATTTAATCGCTTTCAGTTGATACAACAAATAAGAGTATGAATCCTGATACTGGAGTTTTTAGAGTGGCCCAAGGTCAGGAAGGAATATACCAGGTAGTTTTTGTCCTAATTTATAGTAAAGGGAAAGTTTGTCTAAGAAAATTAGGCCATATTAAAGAAGGAAAAAATAAGCTGGAAAAATTGTCCTATAAAACAAGGGTATGAATCAAGATAATGGAGTTTTTAGAGTGGCCCAAGGGCAGGAAGGAATATACCAAGTAATTTTTTCTTAAACTATAGTAAAATTTGTCATATGATCAAAGGATAGAAAATATTGTTTTTTGTTGCGTATGACTCCAAATACAGATTATGCATATATACCTTAATTCATTTTTTAGATATCCTTTACAGCAAAATATGTGGCAAACAGTAATGGCAGATTTGGGGCCTGGTCAGATGTTCAAGTTAATGGAAAGGTGAAAATATTTGTTGCATTGTATTATAGACAACTTTCCTCAGATATTAAATGGAAGATTATAAAATTAAATTCAGTTTATGTTATGATTAATATTTTAATATTCTTAGAAAATTGTCTATGATATGATACAATACATGAATTTTAAGTATCGATGAGAACAGGTTCTAATCCAGCAGATATTAATTATTAATCAGTTTTGAAGTCATATTGGAAAAATAAAAATATGGGTACCTGTAAAATATAATTTTTCTTGGCTTGGCAGCCGCCTGTATGCCTCAGTAAAATGAAATTCTTAATTTTTTAAAAACCAGCTGGAAGTCTTAAACTGACCCAACTAGGACAATCCCTCTTTCCCAAACATCCTTAAAATTATCTTTTATTGTAAGAATTATATGATTAAGCAAAATGTTGAATGATATTTTTGATAATTTAGGTGGTAGCTGATTCTCAAAGGTTGGGCCCCATATCAAATATATAAAAAAATTTTAATATGAGATTCAATTTTCAGTTAAAACTCATTAGTCATAAAATTTTTATTGGTTAAGATCTCTTTCATTTTTGTTCAATAATAATATTAAAAATATTTTAAATATGTGACAGTTTTATAAACAGTTACTAAGTTGTGTTAGAAGCTTTCATAAAGCAGGATTACATCAACTTCAGACAAACTACCAGACAATTGTAATTTTTTCCACCAAGTTGAAATTCATACTAGCAGCTATGGATGGACTGACGGGGAAATAATATTTTTGAGGAACTATTTCTCTTGGTATATAAAGATTTTGAAATATATAATACTTAATGTGGTTCCTTTTGGTCCACACCTAGAAAATATAATATAATAGAACCATGTTGGTTAGAGAAATCATATGCTACATAGACAGAGAGACACCCTGTTACTTTTTTGTATAAGGATTTTGAAATGTATCCAAAAAATATAACCACCCCCCCCCCCAAGAGACAGACAGACAGACACCCTGTTACTTATACATAAGGAATTTTGAAATGTATATTACATAACATGGTTCCCCACCTAGTATATAGTATATAATAGAACCTTGTTGGTTAAAAAAACCATATCCTACAAACAGGTAGACACCCTGTTACTTTCAAATTTTGAATTATATATTACATAATATGGTTCCTTTTGGTCCCCACCTAGAGAATATAATGGAAACAGTGGCACAGAAATTTCTACACATTCCATCATTCTGCTCCATGAACTAAGGTACCCAAAGTTTTATAATAATGTTTTCTTTTTTGCTGGCTCAACAAATTTGTTGAATTGATTGATTGGTTCATTAAATCTAGTGTCCAAAAATTTCAACCAATAATTGTAAGGGTAATTTTGTGTATCCACACTGGGGATATACATCAATTTATTGGCTATTGTCTTATTCCTTTAGATCCCTATATTTTTCATCACAAAAAGATAAATAGAAAAGAATGACAACATTAAAAATTAGTGGATTAGTCTGCCTTTCTGTATCAAAGTATCTTACTAACTGCTGAACCAATATGGTTCTCCTTTGCTATGTAGCTTCTCATATGTTCATGGAAGTATTTTAACTATTTTGGGTACAGGCTAACACCACACTTCCTAAAAGAAATGCCTCCTCCTCAAAAATAGAGGCAAATCTGCTAGTAGCAAATGTCAAATACATATGCAATAATTTATGGATATATGTTTTTTTTTCAGGTTAGGAGATAGAGTAAATGTCGTCTTTAACAAGGAAAACCTTTTAAGCAAAAATAGAAATTAAATTTTTCCAGAAATAAAAAGTTACAATATGATATTTTATTATTTTCCTTTTCAAAAAATTATAAAAATTATAGAGTTGCTATGCTTCCAAAATCGTACCTAACTGTTACAGGAATCATCATGCAAAGTTTGAAGAAAAAAAATTTAAAATCTTTGCTTTTAAAAAGTAGATTGTGACAGGATGGCTCCAGTTTTATCCACAGTGATGATGACCATGATGTTCATTTTGCAGTTCAGAAAGTCTCAAATCTTCCTGTTTAATCCAGGCCAGGCAGGGAGGAGACAATGGACAATGAATTACACTGGTACCCAAAGTTTAATTACCACATAATCTTGTTTGTTGTCACAAAAACTTTCGCTGCAAATATTTAATTCCAATTTGTTGTTTTTTAAACCTGTAGTGTAAAAACATTGAACTACAGAGTAAATTTGTTTATTTTTCTTGAGGATGTAGATCAATTTATCGTCCATTGTCTTATCCCTTAAGATACCTGGTTTAGTGATATTGTTTGTAAAAATTATGCAAGTTAATCTGATAACAATCTATCCAGTATGGCTTTAAAAAATATTTATATCTGCTGGATTAGAACCAGTTCTCAGCTATACTGAAAATCATGTAAAGCATTGTATTACAGACAATTTTCCACAAATATTAAATGAAATTAATACCAATTATGTTAGCCAGGGACTCAGAACTAATAAAATTTGGTTTTAATCTTAAAATTTTTTTTTCTTCAAAATCTGCAGATTGCTGTCTATAATACAATGCATTAAACAACTATTTATGTATCTAATTAATATCTAATAAAAGACAAACTTTTCTTATATTTAATTTCTTTCTTACACTTACTAGTTTTACATTTATTTTTGTGTGAAGCGTAGTAACTCTATAATCGTTACCAGAAAGTCTATAAATGCATTTAAGTAAGTTATATTCATCTGATTTTTGGAATCATGATTCTTAGGACAACAATGTACTATATTGTTTGCAAAGCATCTCTATAAACGAATCCTAAAATGAAAGTATGATCTTTTACAGTATCCTGTATTTACACAATTTTGCAACAAATTTATGCACAATTTTGTTTAAACCTATTTATGTTCTGCTTATTAAGTTCTGCCACTCTACAAGAAGTACCCCTTGTTTTCCTTTCTATCTAATTTTAGAGTTCGCTTTTAAGGATGTTGTCATCCTTGTTAAATCATTAAAATTAAAATTGTTTTCTAATGGCAAAGCTACCTGTTTCTATGTAAATTGTTTTCTAGTGTTGCTTTGTAACCGATTAATATCCTCTGGATTAGAACAGGCTCTCAGTCATATTAAAAAATTATGTATAGCAGTGTGCAATAGACAATTTTCCACGGGTATTAAAATAAAAGTCAGAAAACTAATGTCGCTTTGTTAGCCTGGTACTTCAGCCATTTTGGGGGGCTAACAAAGTCGGTTTTAATCTTATAATTTTTTATTTTATATCCGCGGAAAGCTGTCTATAATACGATGCAACAAATAGCTATTGAAATAATCATGTTTGTTGCTCATGATAAAGATAAAACATTTTTCATGGTCCATAATATCAAAACAAGGATAACAACATCCATAGGTAGCACAGCAAAAATGATAGCTATTTTTCATGAAATAATTATCATAAAGGTAATTCTGATACCTAGAACAAATAGGCTAATTTTATATTTTTTGTTTAGACTTCTAAATACTTAATACTGAATGTTTTGTTTGTTGTTTGTCTTATTTGATAAGCTTTTTTATGCGTTGTTTAACATTAGGTAATGGATTTATTATTGCTTGGATCTTACACCAGATTTTTCAAGTTAAGTGAACTCTGTAACAGGCTAAAATAACGATCCCATCCCCCTCCTTTACAACATCCCCTCCCCCCCCCCCCCTACTGGATAAAATGCCCGACCAATTATTGCAAGTGGATATTGCAACCTGAATTGAAGCCAATTTTTCTCCTGTCATAATAACCATGTTTATTCTACATTCATTCTTTAAAAGTAATGCATTCTTTTACAAAATCAAACCTGATTTGGAGTTTGTAAAATTGATATAATACAATACAAATTTTACCTAACCCCAAAGTGTGACACCAATACAATATTAGTCTTGAGAACATACTTGATTACTTGATTGTTTGTTCATTGTCGCTCAATTGAAAATTACAAATTCATAAATGTCATAATAATATCACTTTGTAGTAGGACAAACTGACTCAAAAATCAGCCATGTGACGTCATAAAAATTAGGGATTACATGACTGATTTTTGAGACACTTTGTCCCAATACATTACCTTCCTAGACTACTACCAGCTTAACCCATGGCCTCTAGGGGCTTTCCACCTTCTACCCCATATAAAAAGCCTTAAACCATCTTCTGCCTTTTCTTATAATTGTCAAAATATGTTAAACTTAAAACGTATTTTATAATTGAAAAGGTTCTTTATAACATTGGTATATTTATGTAAGAAACAAGTATGGCAAAATCCATTAAAGCGAAGCTCTAAAACGGTAGGACAAATGAACATTAACACTTGAGTGTCAGAACTGAATAATCATAATATAAGTGTATAAAAATCGAAACAATGTATAAGAAAATTTGTTGAAATACAGCTTAAATACTGGATATTGTTTAAGGACATACTTACGTTTTTAGTAATTGTTTATAGAGATGCTTTGCTTATAATATTGTACTTTGTTGTCCTATGATTATAGAAAAGCTTCACTTTTAAAAATTACCTGAGCTGGATCTTTTAATGTGTAGCCGTTGCCGTTGCCGCTGCCCTAGCCGTGGCCGTAGTCGTAGCCGTAGCCGTAGCCGTTCCCACTGCCAGTGCTGCCAATAAAACTTGGATTTTTAAAAGATTTTACAGCAGCGCAATGCCAGCTATCTTAGAAATATGGATCTCTAAAATATTCGGATCTACTGCAGTTCACGATAAAATATTGCTGGTAAGCAATGTTTCCAAAAATCTATGAATTTTAAAGGCTGCTAGCTGCCAAACGGCTAAACGTACAGATCCTACTCGCACACTATTATAAGTGGCATAAGAAGGCCTTACAAATAATCTGAAATAGCCAAGATCCAATTATGCACAGGGAAAGCTTCACTGAAGAAAAAACGCGTAAAATAGGTCTTTTTCGCGCATTTCTCTTCACTGCGAGATAATTATGCATTATTGATTTATGGCTATTCCAGATTATTTGTAGGCCTTCTTATGCCACTTAAAACAGTGTGCGGGCATGATCTGTACATTCAGCCGTTTGGCAGCTAACAGCCTTTAAAGTTCATATATTTTTGGAAAGATCGCTATTAGGTTTAGTGGCTGTACCTTTGGCAGCGGCAACGGCAACAGCTACACATTTAAAGATCCAGCTCTGCAGACTTTACAATTTTACTGTTTTATTGTAACATATTTGAATATATAATAAATGCTTATCACACTGTTATTAGTCTTTATCTTTTTGTCATAGAGAAAGGCCACAGGTTCTTGTAGCAAGGTATCTCTAACTTTTCATTTAAATATATTTATATTTTTGAAAAATCTTCATGGAACAAGGGATGGAATAATAGATAAAAAAATATATCTACCTCCAATCAATTGTATAATTCTTCCGTTGGTAGCTTACAAACATTGGGACTTACAGAATAATTCAACTGTCATTGTCATCTCCCTTTCTTAAAATATCATAACTATGATCTATGAAGTTAATTTATGTAAATGGCAATCCAATTAAATGTTTCTTTTTTTTCTTAAGGAAAGTTTGTCTATTTTCCACACACACATAGAAGATTCACCAACAACAGGTAAAAGAGTCTTTAAAAGCGAAGCTTTTCTACAATTAGGGTCGTCCGTACATCTGTTTTCATAATGATTCCTGTTAGGTAGGAATAAGAAAGAGGAGCAACTCTATAATTGTTACCAGAAAGTTTTTTGAAACAATGATGCCTAGGACAATAAGGAACAATATTCTCTAAGTATGTAAAGCAAGGATAAAATATACATAAAGATAAAGATCTAAAACTCAAATGACATTATAACTTATCCTCCTAAGAATCATCATTCAAACAAACTATAAAAATATAAACATGAAAGTAAGATGATTCTTTAACACCTAAACTTATGTATATCTTTTTGAGACAAACAGCCAGAAAGACAGAACGATTCTTATTGCTTTTTACAATTTATTTAAGTAACACTTTTATTTTATTAATATTATTTCTGATATATATTCTTTTTAAGTTAATGATCGCCATCAACTTTAGAGGAACCACCCACACCTCCCCCAAGAAAAGAAATTAAAGACACCATACCCTTTCCTGTGAACACACCTATATAAACTCATGCCACCATCTAAGAAATCATTATAATATGGAATTTTTGCACAATATTTGATATCTAATAAATATTAATTGTTGATACCTCGTTGTAATTGTAGCTCTGTTACTCTACTATGTGTAGATTGGTCTGTCTGTTTGTTTGTTTGTGGGTCTGTAATGTTTTCTTTCCACATTTTTTTCTGATTCTGTTTGAGGATTGGTAATATCGAATTAGCACAAAGACAAAGATGTTTTTTTTTATTCTTTATATTTTTTTGGGACTTTAGTGAATTAAAATAAGGGTTAAGTTAAGTGTTTTAAAGTTTCAACCATTAATTTTAATCTATAAAAGGGGTAATTTTGTGAATAATTATTGGGGATGTACATCAATTTATCGGCTATTGTCTTAACCCTTTAGATCCCTGGTAGTATATCTATATAAGTATCCCTGTCCCTCACTGACTCACTCAATTATATTTGACATTAGGGTCAGAGAGAGAGAGAGAGGTGACAATTGGTTGTTTATTACACTAGTCCCCAAAGTTTCATAGTGACATTTTCTTATTCGTTGGCTTAACAGCTTTGGGGACTTTAGTCAATATTACTGAGTTGATTCATTGAGTTGAGTGTTCAACCACTAATTTTAATCACAGAAGGGGTAATTTTGTGTAATATCATTGGGGATGTACATAAATTTATCAGCCATTACCTTATCCCTTTAGATCCCTACATGAGGGTGCTTTAAGAGTATATTCTATTAGTAGGGAGGGAGAGGACATTGGACTGTAAATCCCATAGTACCAATGGTTTGATAAATACGTTTTTACATTTGTTTGCTTGAAAACTTTGAGTGCTTTTTTTCATCTTTGATTGGTTAATTGTCTTATCCCTTGAGATCCCAGGCTGTACTACACTAGATCTGTGTAGATCACAATAATTAAAATGCGTCTTTAGTATCAAATTAAAATCATCTCTCTCTCTTTCTTTCTCTCTATTTCTCTTTCTATCTCACTCTTTAAAATTCTCTCTCTATATTTCAAAAGTTCATGTCTACTATATGGCTTTATTAAATGTAGTTGCGGCTGACATAATTACCCAGTGCAGTGGTAAAAGGATTAGACAATGGTCGATAATTTGATACACATCACCAATGATGGTACACAAAATTACCCCTTCTGTAGATTACAATTTGTAGTTGAATCGTTTATACACTCATATCAAAATCCCATAAAAGTCTCCAAAGTTGGTAAGTCAACGAATAGGAAAATGTTAATATAAAACTTTGGGGACTAATGTAATAAACAGCGCTACTATATGGCTTAATAAAAAAGTGTTTTTTCTCATTTTCTTGTATTACTTTGTTATTGTTTTAATAATTTCTTTTAAATCTAAAAGTCCCATTTAGATTTATTTTAGTCAATCAATATATGTTTGTGACATTTTAAACAGGGATCTAAAGGGATAAGACAATGGCCGATAATTATATGTATATCCCCAATCATGATACACAAAATTACCCCTATTGTAGATTACAATTAGTTGTAGAAATGTTCAGAAACTTAACTAAATGAATCAACCAATCAAACTTCATAAAAAGTCCCTAAGGTTGTTAAGCTAAAGATTAGGAAAACGTTATTTTAGGGTTGGGGACTAGTGTAATAAACAGCCAATGTCCCCTCCATCCCTGCATTATAAAGCTAATGATCGCTTTAATGGTTATTTATGACATCGTATTATAGGCAGCTGTCCGCGGATATTAAGTTATAAGATTAAAACCAGTATTGTTAACCCCAAGGGGACAAAGGCCCAGATTAACAAAATTGGTATTAATATTACGATTAGAAAACTGGCTATAGTACTATACGATAAATGGTTTTTCAGTATGGCCTAGAAGTGGTCTAAATCCAGCAGATATTAATCGGTTTGGTAGCCAAAAAAGCCTTAATATCATTTAAGTTTATACCAGCAGCTACGCCCCTATAGGCCTCTTGGGGCAATTGAGAATAGGGGGGTGGGGTGAATACGATATCTCAATTTTTTTATTTTAGATTTGAAAAGAAAAATAAATATAAAAAATGGAATGGGTTATTTATTTCTAGGGGCGATTCTCTTTGGAGGGTGATACCCTCCCCCTTAAATAGTTGTAAATCTTTCCAGGACCTATGGGAAGCTACCCTATAAATGAGATCCTTCAGTAAAAACAAACCGACAGTCAAACATCCTATTAATTAAATATAAGGATTAGATTGACTTTGAGTATGGGGTGTATTCAGACAGACTGATGTATGGACAGACAAAGTAAATTTTACAGAAGAATAATTTATAATTGACTAGCGGCTGCGCCTCCAGTTACTAGGGCCTCTATATTTGAAAGGTTATGTATAAGGAAAGGCAGAAAAGTTGTCTAAAATCATCCAAAGACTTTGATTTAAAATTAAATAGCCTGAAACCATTCCAGAAAATATGTGAAGTTTCCTTCAAATGAAGAACTCAATCGGTTCAATATCCTTTTAAATTTTAAGCTGCATAAATAAAATAAAAATATTTTTTTTAATAGGATGTTTGTTTGAGAATTAAAATGACCTTAAATGTACACTTTAATTTCTGTTATCTTTAAATTATAAGTAAACATTTTAACAAAATACTTTTACTTTGGAAATCTCCATTCCATTTTCAATTCATGTTTAAATGGATACATAATATACATGGATATATTGACAGGGGTAAATTTATAGTCAATTTAGCTTGCTGATAAGGATTTCATTTATTAGTCAGATCATTCATCCAGTAGGGGGTGGGGATGTGGTAAAGGAGGGTCGACTGGGGGTATCATTATTTTAGCCAGCTGCAAGATGAGCATTGCTTTATCAGAGTACATGGAAATATGGTGCAATATCCATGTAATATTAGATCAATTCATGTTTTAGAAACAAAACTATATTTTCTTGTTATCTTTATATACGCTGTATTATAAATTGGGATTTCTAATTACGTTTTCTAACTAATAAATATTATGTATTACAAACTAGCGGCTACACCCCTAGAAGGTATTAAGGTGAGAGGGGGAAAAAAGAAAATAGCTTAAAACCATCACAGGACCAGTGCAGTGGGTATATTCCCTGAAGAGTAGAGCCCAATTGTTTTAGTGGTTACTGAGATCTTAAGATTCAAACAGACAGACAGATGGACAAACGGACAGAAGGACAGACAGACGGATAGATGGAAAGACGGACAGACAGACAGACAGACATCGTTCTACTTTGTATTTTAGATAAACGTGGACACATTAAAGTTCAAGTTTTAGAGACGTAGCATTTTTTTTTATCTTTGCATAACCTTGCTTAATCATTAGATTTCTAATTACGTTTTATAAATAAATTAGTGGCTACGCCCCTAAAGGACTCTAGGGGCACTAGAAGCGGAGTGGGGGTCGACATCCCCTCATTTTCAAGTATATTTTTTAAAGCCAAAAAATTATATTAGGTCATTTTTTTCTTGGGAGCGTGGTGTTACCCTCCCCCAAAATAGTTATAAACCTTAAAATGACCTACCTATGCCAAGCTACACTGTGAAGGAGTATCATATCGGTTCAGCGGTTAGGGAGATCCTTTGCTTCAGACAAAAAAGCTTACTACTTTATATAATAGGACTAGTTTATTTGCTTATTTGTTTTAAATTTTTAAAAAATTGCAGGTTTTTTTTTTTTTGAGTTGGAGAAGTCCTACCCCTCAAGAAAATAGCCTGAACCCATTAACAAATCAGCATGTATATTCCCTGAAGAGTAGAACCTGATCGGTTCAGCAGTTATCAAGAGCTTAAGCTTCAGACACACTTTATATTATAGATATTTATTGTAATAATGTGGCCATTTTACACAAATAATTTATTGATGACGGGTAGATTCAGAGTCAGTTTTTGTACAGTTTCATTAAAATGTTCAAAACACAGAGATTTTGACATTAAAATATTGATTTAATTTTTAGGGTGTATGCCCAGTTAAGTCTTGTAAACTGCTGGATCGATTAATCCACGCTGTTTAGGGAATTATTGGTATGGTCATTAGCAGGTTTTAGGCTATTTGGTGTGTGATTAAGATATGAAGGTTACGTTGAAGTCTGTATAAAAGTATTAGGGTGACATTTTGTTTGTCTGCATTTAAAACTGCTATTTTGCTATCGCTCTGTTTTACAGTGAAGCTTCTTGTATATCCAGGGTGGGTTTTAACTATTTTTGGGGAGGATACCTTCAATTTCATGACAGTGTTATGAAAAAAATACCCCCCCCCCAAAAAAAAAAAAATATCTACTTGAAAGCAAGGGAATCAATCTCAATTTTAGAGTAAAACACCAGAGAGAGAAAGGGTTAAATAATTGTATTTCCCTATTGATATGACCTTGTGCCGACTCTTAATTGGGGCTTTGAAAATAAACCGATGGTACCAGGAATATCAACACAGCCAAGAAGCACAAAAACAATTTGTTAGCAGACAAAAAAGGGTCATTGAAAGAAGGGGGAAGTAGTTATCAGTATATACATCTATACTATAGATTTGTTGTTTCAACTTATTCTACCTTAACCCCCCCCCCCACCCCTCCTCATACGCTCTTTAAAGTGTTCCTAGAGGCCTATACTGGCGAAGCCACTAGTGTTGAGGAGAAAAATAGAATATTGATAAAAATTATCCATCCGGCAAAAAAACGTGAACTTCATGTATTCAATAAAAATTCTCAGAATAAAATTATTTAAAAATGCTTAGTTAAACAATAAAAAGATAAGAAAAGTAAAATTGTATGCTCTAATAGGCAGGGAACACCATTTAATGTTAAAACAAGGATGTCAACATCATAATAGCGAAGCTATGAAATCAGAAGGACAAACGAATAATAACACTTAAGTAGAGTGTTTAATTTTAATAAACAGACCATTCATTTGTCCATAAAAAGTGTACATAATTTGTTGCAAAATTGTGTATATACAGGATACAGAAGAAGGAAGTATTTTCATTTTTTAAATCAGCATATTTATATAAAGGGATAAGATAATGGCCGTTAAATTGATGCACATCCCCAACTTAATAAACCAACCAATAAAAATTCATTAAAAGTCCCAAATGTCCCTTCTCTCTCTGTCAATAGGCACTTTGAAAGAATACGCTGCTTTGCTTTTGAGGATGTTATCATCCTTGTTTAAAAATAAAGTTTCTCTGTCATTCCGTAATTGATTGTTAATTTTGGTTTGGTGAAAGGTGAAAATATACTCTTAGTTACCATCTTTAAAAACGCGGCAACTTAAAAAATCTTTACCTCCATTGCATTGTAAAAAGAATTGTTTTTTCTAGTATTTGAATGTTATTTGTAACATGGGTTTTTATATAGATTGTTATTCCTAAGATGATAAGACAAAATATGTTTTGCTCAGACTTAAAATGACACTAGCAGCTACGCCCCTAGAGGCCTCTTTGGGCACATGAGTTGGAGAGGGGGTTGATTTTGACTACCCATTTTTTATTTTAGATTTAAAAAGTAAAACTTTAACAAAATTTGGAGAGGGGGTGATTTTTTCTTGGGGCGATTTCTCCTGAGAGGTTGGTAATACCCTCCCCCAAAATAGTTGCAAACCATCATAGGACCTATTAGAAGCTACACTGTAGAAGAGAATCGTATCAGTTCAGCAGTAAACAAGATCCTTCGGTTCAAACAGATAGATAGACATCCTGCTACTTTATTATAAGGATCATGTTTCTATTTAAAGTTAATGATTTTTTGTCTCACAGCATTGTTTAATATATTAAGCTTCGCTTCTGTGGTTGCTTTTATTCCTAATTTTACTTAATCCTTATAATAAAGTAACAGGATGTCTATGTGTTTGTGTGTTTGTACCAAAGGATCTCGCTAACCGCTGAACCGATCGGGTTCTCCTTAACAGGGTAGCTTCTCATAAGTCCCGGGAAGGTTTATAACTATTTTGGGGGAGGGTACCACCACCCTCCCAAGAGAAATGACAAAAAAATCAAAAAAATTTAAAACTTCAACGTCAAATAAAGAGTACATAAAAAAATAACTTTAACAAACAAAAACATTTAAAGAGCCACTAGAGGCCTCTAGGGGCGTAGCTGCTAGTGTATACATAAGATATAAATTAGTGAAGCCTAAAATCTCTTTCTTTTCTGTTATCTCTTTTCTCTCTATATCACTCTCTCTCTATCGCAATCTTTCTCCCTGTCACTTTCTTTATATCTCCCTTTCATGCTGTCTTTCTCTCCCCTCCCCCTCCCTCCTCTCTTTCTCTCTCTATCGCGCAATCTTTCTCTTCGCAAATATATCAATGGGTGAAAAAAAAAAACAATTTATCGTCTTAAATAGGCACAAATTTTGGCGATTGAAAACAAGGATATTATTATGTCTGTCTGTCCTTCCGTCTAAAGCTTTAGATCTCTGTAACCCCTGAACCAATGGACTCTACTCTTTAGGGAATGTACCTACAAGCCCTTTGGATTTTTAATAGCAACTTTGTTGTTGGTGGGACACCCCCAACCCCCCTTTCCTTCTTTTTAGTTTTAAGAACAATTCTGCATAGAAGGGGGGGAGGGAGGGGCATTACTACTATGGGCTTTGCCCCTAGATTCTCGGGGCAAAGCCGTTAGTCTAGATGTAAAACAACATTTTTGTTCTTCTATTCTTTGACAACTTATACTTATGAACAAAATGTTCTAGTACACCATTTGCAAATAAGTTACAAAATCCTATTTTGAATTAAAATATTAGGTGGGGTGACGAATGGACATTTCATTAGATTATAGTGAAGCCTCGCTACTAAAAACTAATCTTATTTGCTTATATAAATCTAATTCAGTTCAGAGCTGTTATAAAAAAGTATGGTTTTATTTAATATCCTAAAGATATCTTTATAATAAAGTAACATTCTGTCTGTCTGTACCAAAGGATCTTGCTAAATGATAAACCAATAAGGTTCTCCTTTTAAAATCAGAAATAAAAAAACATGTCGAATCCAATTCCCCCCCCCCCCCTCCCTCAAGTGTCACTATAGGCCTCTAGTGGCGCAGTCGCAAAAAAGAATAAATAGGACTTAGCTTCACATGATGACGTCAATGGAAATGTTTTTAATATAAAGATAAAAAATATTTTATTGTTTACTTATTAAATATTATAAAACTAAAAGTGTACATTAATTTTGTATGATAATATTTAGTAGCTGAGCTACTCTAAAAGTTTTGGAATTTGTTTGGTTTCTACATTTAACTTTTAGTTTTCATATTTCGGCATTTTCCCACAAAGTATCTTGTTAAACAGTGAACCCATCAATCTAAATTTAAAAAATTGAAAATAAGGGGGTAGTTTTTTGTTTATTACTTAAGGTTTGGTTAGGTTAGGTTATATTAGTTTCTAGGTAGCCCCGCAGGTTAGGGCACCACAGGTACTGGCAACCCTAAAGATAATGGAACCCTGAAGGGGTTAGGCATACAAAAATTACTTCCTCTCATCCCTTATTTTACATTTGTTTATATAATATACTAAAGTTTCGCTACTAAATGAATGCTAATATGGAACACAATTATTGGTCAGTTCTTTCATCCATTAGGAGGTAAGGGGATGGGAAAAGGGGGTGGATGCTGAATTGTTGTTTTAGACACCTGCGAGTTTTACTTTATCAGAGTAAATGAAAATCTGGTGCAACATCAGAGTAATAATTTATCAATTACTATCATTGTCCTTGATATTTTTCATGTTAAGCGTGGAGGAGAAAACATTATAAAAACTGTGTATTTATATATGAAAAAAGAAATTATCTAAATTGTATGACAACATACAAACCAAGCATAGCTTATCCTTACATAAAATTAAAAGCAGATAAGTGTAGAAGGGAGGTGGATATAACCTCTAGATGTTCACTCCTCTGTACCCTCCTTAACAAGGGTCTAAACACTCCTGATAAAATCCCCCCCCCCCCTCCAACTACAGCCAAGGAAGGAGAGTGTCATTGCCATCTAGTGGGGTGTATCCACCGCCTTAACCTATTAATATTATCTCCCTATTACATGTTATACCACCCCCAAAAAAAAAAAAACTTTAGTTTAAAGGGATTGTCAAAATTGTAAGGTGGCAAACTGTAGAACTGGTAGAGAAGGTGTGTAAACATTTGAGTGAATAAAATAAAAAATAAAATGGTGTAAAGTTTAACCTTAAAGAAGCTTCACTGCAAAGGAGAGCCATATGGGTCCAAGAGTTAACAAGACACAAACAGACAGACAATCAAACAAACATATTTTATTTAAGGATTAATATCCTATTATAAAAAGTAGTAGGTTTTTTTTGTCAGAAGCCTTATATCATAATAACTACTGAATTGATTAACTTTTAGGAAAGCTTCACTAAGGTCCCAGGATGGTTTTAGGCTGTTTTATTTTTAGATATATGACAAGAAAGATTGTCTTTGGATGGTTTTACCCTTTTTTTTCCTGCGAATTCTATACCTCTTTGAATACAGATATCCTAGATACTAAGGGCGCAGCCACTAGTATTCGTATATAACACTAGACCAACTTAAATATGACACTTAAAAACGGACCTTGCAGCCGCCCTAAGCCAGACTAATCCTCAAATTTATTTAAACCATTTGAATTCCTTTTTCTAATTCATTGATAAAATCCTTGTAGATATAAAAAAAAACCAATATACATTAAATGGTTCCCAAAGTTTTATAAACTTGTTCTCATAATTATTTGCTTCAAAGTTTAGAGAGTTTTTATTAAAATTTCATTTTTGGTTCAAAATATCCAGAAGTGTAAAATCCCTATTTATGAAGTAGCTGCGCTACATTATACTTAAAATATGAAAAATATTCTGATAAATTTTATGGAGAGAATTTATTTCTCTAGTTTCCAAGAATTTTCTTATCTTATGCTTACGTTAATTAAACCTATTCTACCTGGCTATAAAGCTACTCT
This sequence comes from Acartia tonsa, assembly GCF_053477335.1. Lineage (NCBI taxonomy): Eukaryota > Metazoa > Arthropoda > Copepoda > Calanoida > Acartiidae > Acartia > Acartia tonsa. Next base: position 47,903,164 of record NC_137271.1, read on the forward strand.
AATACATAAATATATGTATGTCTCAATGACTCAAAAATAAGAATAAGATTTTCTTAGCTGCTATTTATGATAGTTGACTATAATTATTGTTAATGGAAACAATTTGTTTTAGAAAATAATCAGTCTTTATTTTAAGTTTTTCAAAAACATATTTATAGGCTATGAGCAAACAGGGTCCTAGCCATACAAAACTGCAGGGATCTTCCAACCTTTGCCTACCCTATCCTAACATAAAATAATCATCAAAAATACGTTTTTTTTATTTATTGCAAGATTTACCTTATATCACCTGATTTTTATATCTGCAATTTTTAAAATTATAAGCTTTGCTACTTATGGAAAGGTGTTGTTCTTGTTAAATTATCAGATTTCTATATGATGTGTTTAAACAATGTTAATTCCTAAAGGCAAAGGTTTTTAACATTTAACATATGTCCCTACTTCTCCAATATCATTTTTATGTTTTAAATGTTCCTTCTCCTTCTGATAAAATTAATTTTATCTTTTTTGTTACTAATTTTCAATATTAATAATCTATTATTGTCCTATTTCTTTAAAATTCTAAATGATTTACTTTAAGCAAGGCATCTTTATGTTTATGTTTAAAATGACTAAGCTAGATTTGCTTCACTAAGATAGGCCATTGATAATGAAGATTTTTCTTTAGAATATATTCTATTATGAAGGAACAGTAGTTACTAATTTAAAATATTATGGTTGAGATAGATTTATAACTGTTAAACTTTACTTTTAAGATTATTAGTGTTTACATACCTGCTTTAACATAACTTATCGTCCTTGATAAGTTATAAAATTATTATAACAAACAGCATGCACAAGAGATAAAGAAAATATTTAAGAAAATTCTAGTTAGTAGTTATTTAGCCATTCAGGATGGTTTTCTTACTATTCCTGTTAATAACTTTTGTAACAGGTAAAAGTCTTAACCTTTATTTGCCCAAAGGGGTGGGTTGGGCTAGGGGGGGGGGGGAGGGGCAACAACTTTCTATTAACTTCTAAATATGTTATTTTAGATTTTTGTTATGAAAATATCAGGTACTTCTTTAGAACTTTATTTATCAACCTTTGTCTTTGGGTACTTTATTTTTCCCCAAAAAAGCTTCATATAATCTATTAAATGTTTCTTTCTCTAATGATTAAGGATTTTTTCAGGGACTGTTAACCCTAAGAAAATTATTTTCAGTTAGTTTTAATTGCAATGTCATAATTAGAAACTATTTCAAATTTGTGAAAATTGTGAAAAGGATTATCTAGGTCTAGTGTTTGTGTTGCAGAATAATGATTTTCAGTCAACATAATTTCATAATATGATACATTTCACACAAAAAACATACACCTCCGATACTAAACTTTAAATGAATAATTTCATTGATCAATAAGGAAATTAGTGTCATATAAACAGCTTTTTTATTTTTTTTATTGGATATAATAAGTAAATTTTTATAAACAAGGGGGTAGCAATCCCCTTTTCTTAATTGGAAGTATTTGCAGAAAGATATTTAAATCAAGTACAGATTATGCTCTTTAGAATATAAACTCTATGAATCTTTATAATTTTTACATTCAGGTTCAGATTACTGTGATGAGCCTACAGATGCTAATTGCCAAAATGTTGAAGACAATGGAGTTTATACAATCTTCAACAGATGGCCATGTAAGAGTTAAATGAATTAAGTTATAAGCTAATTTTTTAGGATTTATTTAAATATACTTATTATTATATATATAAAGGAGAAAGGATGGCTTGATATCATTTTGTCTGTGTGACTGTATGCCTTTGTGTGTAAAAATAGTTTGTAAACAATGTGACTTAAAGTAAAGCTTCTTTAGATCAATGAAACACTTTTGATTATGAAACATTACTTTCATAAAAATTGTTTATATTCATGAAAATAAAAATCTAAATAAGTTTATTCTTAGTCTTCCTTCTGGTTGTCTCACAGACTGGAAAATGCAGTGTCTTCGTCTTTTACACCCAGTTTATAAAAAATCATTTTATGCAAAACTAGAGGCACACTACTATTCCTCAATATCCCTGAATAATTACTCAAAATTTTGACAATGATTCAAGATATAATATTTCAACATTTCAATAATTTTTAATTTGTATTTAAAGGTGATTGTAAGAAACGCTGGTGGTGTGAGGATGGAAAACTTCAGACTGACAGCTGCACACCATATAATGGATATGAAAGATGTAATAATTTTTTTAAACAAAGTTTTAAGTAGAACTGTGTTGTTAGTTATATGTATCTATAAAAACAAAGTAGAATGATGTCTGATTGAACATCTGTTAGTTTGTCTTAAGTTCAAGATCTTGGTAACTGCTAATCGGATTTAGTTCTAATCTTAAGAAACTTACGGTTCCTGCAGTGCCTTTGAAATATTTTCTTTGAGGATGGGACACCCTCACCCCCCAAAAAAGAAAAAGTGTCCCCTAATTTTTTAAAATAACAACAAATAAGGGTGGTTGGGGAACCCCTGAAACACCATTTGATAGCATTTAACTTGAGATAAATTGTGCCAGAGAGTAACTTTATTTAGAGGATTTTTCAATAATATTTTTGGCTTAAAAAATGATTCTATATAAGAAAAAGGGAAGCTACTATTATTAATATACTATACCCTTCCCTCCTTTTACTGTAATGAATTAAAATAGGGAGTCTAAATCTATACTAAGGGTTTCCAAATTAGGATTTAGCAGGGGAGGGGGAGTAAGGTAATTTTCTTTCTGGTGGGGAGGGAAGGGGTAATTGACTTCTCAACTGGAAAGTTCTCATGTAAATTTTTTTTATTTTCACTTAATTAATATTTAGATAAATCTGGCAGCAACAGTAAGTAGAAGTAAAAGTTAATTAATGACTATTAGATTATACATTAAAGTAAAAGAATAGAGGGGGCATAAGCTATATGTAACTCTCCCAACAGGACATGTACCCTGTCCTGATTTTGTATTTGGTAGAGATAGAGAGCATGTATAGGAGAGTGGCGAAGATTATTTGTAGATTATTAGTTGAATTTTCTAAAAATATAATTTTTACATAATCATATTTAAACTCTTAAATATGCTAAACTTTTGTGGATTTGTTTAATATAATATTGTTATTTATTAGTAGAATCTTTATACTTTAAGGCTGCAAATCTTCTTGATAGGCTTACATTTAATCCTATTTTCAATTTTTTTTATATACTTTACCTACAACTAGAACTATTGGGAAATGTTTACTTTTTAACCCCTTATGGAGCATTTACTGAGGGTGAAACATCTAATATTAAGTAACCCTCAGCCTGTTTGTATAGTCCTATTCATTTCAAATATTGCATAAACAGTTCTGTATAAATTACCTACACTCTTAAAATTGGAGATTCTCTATAAAATACCCAATTAGTATTTACATAATTTTAAATGTAAAGAATTTTTTATTGTTTTGACAAAATATATACATTATACTGTATTAGATTAAATCATAAATATTGGTAATCAATAAAATAAGAACTATACTATTATAGTCCTGAGAAGAGACATACTAAAATAATATAAAAAAGGAAAGCTTTGCTTTAAAAAAATAAGTATCTTATTGAAATGTAACCAATATCTTTCACTAATACAAATGTCAAAGTCTCGCTACACATTTGTTATAGGTTACTATACAATTAGAGCATGAACATTCATCTATATTTCAAAATGATTTTAAAAGTGATAAACACTGCCCTTCTTGTCTGAATTAATTATATAAGTTATAAATATTCTTTGGTTTAATATTAATCATTCTTAAACTAAAGTTTTAAATCAATCATAGTTAAATATACTTTAGAACACATGAAGCCAAATCTTCATTGAAAATATAAACATAAATCAATAATAGGAAGTCCCTCCACATATTATGACTTCATACGATAGAATAGCTAATGAGAGGCCAGTGTACACTGTAATTGACCAATGGTAAATTTCATGCTGGCCTCTCATTGGTTACTTTATAGTTTGATATCATAATATGTGGAGGGACTTTAATCATCTGCCAATAGTAGAAATAAAATCCTAGTCATTATTTACAAATAAGATATTTAATATGCTATTCATAATTAGATGTGCAGCTATATGGATATTGTGTGCTTTTAGCAGATTCTCCAGTGGATATCTGTAAAACAGGTAAAATATTTACCTTTGTAACGCAAAATGACTGAGGTGAAAAATCGAAGGACAAATTAAGTTTTTTTTTCAATTTCAGTAGACAAACCATTGTTAAAATGTTTTTCAAGGAAAGTTTTTCTATAATTAGGGTCAGTTGGTCTGTACATCCGTCTGTCCAGCTCTTTTTTTTGATTTACCCATATTAGAATTGACTTATCAATTTTAAACTTTGCATGATTTAAAAGTTACGTACGAGTATGGAATCTTAGCAACTCTATAATCACTACCAGAAAGTCCATTTAAAATATTATGCTTTTTAACAGTTTTAGAAATAGTTTTTTTTTATGTTATATATTATCCTATTCATATGATTACAATATTATAACCAAAGCATCTCTTTAATCAAGTCCTAAAAATGTAAGTATGTACTTAAACAAGGATGACAGCATCCATAAGTAGCGAAGCTCAGAAATTATGAATGTATATTATGAATATATTTACCATATACCAGTGTCATCCTATATATTTGATGAAATAGGGAAATGATGAAAACTTCAAAATCATGCAACCTTTAAATCACGAAAAATTTAAAATCTAGGAATCGATCTAGCACCACAATATATAAACAAATCTTAATGAAACTTGATGGAAATATGTAGACTATTAGCCTATTCAATCCCTGATAATTTCAGCCGTAAATTTTGAATAGGAATTGAGAAAACAATAGAAAACCTAAAAATCTAGGAATCGATCTAGCACCCCTATTAATAAAAAAATCGTAATAAAACTTAAGGAAAATATGTAAAATGTAAATTTAAGCAATCCCTGAAAATTTCAGCCCATTATCTTAAAAAGGAGTTGAGAAAATCAGAAAAACATGAAAATGTAGGAATTGATCTAGCACCCCAAATGACAGACGGTTGGACAAAACAATGTATAGATTAGATGGGCATATATTATAAGAATCTTCACTAAAAATTTCAGCTGTCTATCTTTTATAGGAGCCGAGAAAATCACGTTTCCCCCACTTTGTCTCAGACGGACGGATGGAAAGACGGACGGACGGACATTTCGAATTATAGAGTAGCTTTGCTACTAACAATATCCCACATTTACACAGTTTACTTTTATGAGCTTTGCATTTATGAATGTTTTCATCCTTGATTTTAAACTATTGTTTAGAAATTCCCAAGTATTTAAATACTGCACATAAAATACTTGAACTGAGCGGACGTGTCGTAAATGTCTCGCTTTTAATACATAGTTCAAGCCAGAAGGGACAAAATTTGTTTTAAAAAATGTCGGACAAAAACCGTTTTGCAAATCTTCCTATTGAGTTGACAAGTGAGGATATCTCCAAAGATATCATGGAGGCTATTACTAAGCTTACGGAAAAACAATCCTCCGACCACAAGCAAGTGATGGATAAGCTCAACAGCCTGGATGATTTAATACAAAGGGTCCATGTCCTTGAGGAAAATTACAAGAAGGTTCTACCCCTTATTCAAAAATTTCCACAAATTGAAAAGGATATTAGCGCCATAAAGGTTGTTAACACAAATTTGAAGACAGAGATGGAGAGCTACAAATCTGAAATCAAATTGCTAAAAATCAAGCTTGATGACAGAGAACAACACAGCAGAAACGAGTGTGTAAGAATCAATGGTGTACAAGTTGATAAAGATCTGGAAAAGTCCCTTGGCCACAATCAAGCAGCCATGAAAGCAGTTGAAGAGGTCCTCAAACCTCTGCTAGAGGCGAACAAAAACCGTCTCAAAATACCCACTGAACCAGGTCAATTCATCAAAAATGCCCATATTCTGCCTATACCGAAAGACAAGAATGGATCATACAAAGTTCCACCTATAATTGTAAGGTTCCATAGTCGCCCATTGAAAGATTTTATCCTCTCAAACAAAAAAAATCTGCCTATAAGAGAAATTAACGTCAAAAATGGTGTAGAGAGATACTCGATAAGGGCCGACCTCACCAAAATGAGGTATGATGTAATGCAGAAACTGATCAGAAGTAAACAATTCTCTAAATGCTGGCACCTGGATGGTAGAGTGATCAAATATATTAAGAACGAAGGAGACAGGATACAATCTGTGAAGTTTTTTGATAAATCATGCAATGAACTAATGAACAATTAGATAGTGCTCAAAGTTAGTATATATAATAGTAATTATGACCTAATCTTAACCTTCTAAATTAAACTAGTAATTGAATTTTATTCAAAATAGTATTTCTCGCTATTTTTTTTCCCCTCAATTTTTAAATTTGTCCTTTCATACACCCTAAATATCTTATTTCAACAGGAAGTTAAAATATTCTCACCCCCTCTCGCCTTCCCTTCCTTAATAAAATTTCCTAAATTTTCTCATGCAAAAATTTTACAACATTTTTTATGTGCTATTTTTTCTTTAAATTTTTACATTTATTAATTATCTAAATGAATGTTTTGCTGATAAATTAAATAGTGCAAATCAAAACGAAATTGAAAGCCCGTATCTCAGTATAGATTTAAAATGTTCCTATTTTGACAACACACAACTCATTAATAAATTTAAGAATTGCAGGAAGATAAAATTCTTAAGCTGGAATCTTGGTTCCTTACCCTCGAAATTTGATGAATTTAAAGAATATATCAATTTTCTTCTACAAAACAACATTTATTTTGACATAATTTGTATTCAAGAAATATTTTCAATTATTGATCAAGATCTATATAAACTTGAAAATTATAATTTTGTATTCTCATCTAGAAAAAAGGGGAAGGGAGGGGGAGTTGGAATCTATATTCATAAAAAACATAGATTTACTGTAATTGATGATTTATCATATTTTGAAGAAAATCTTTTTGAATCTTTAACATTGAAAGTTATTACTGAACAGAAAAAAAGCAATATAATTAGTTGTGTCTATCGTCCTAATTCTCCAATACAAGGCATGAGTTCTAATGATCAGATGGAATATTTCATTGATAAAATATCAAATTTACAAGCAGCAATGTCATCTTATAAAGGTGACTCTTACATCATGTCTGACTTGAATTTAGATCTCCTTAAATTTGAATCTCATTTAAAAACAAATGATTTTATAGAGAACACTTTATCTAACGGGTTTTTGCCTTTAATTACTAAACCAACTAGAGTTACACATGCTTCATGTACATTGATTGATAATATTTTATCTAATTCTTGCAATAATACATTGGAATCTGGCGTTATTCTGAACTCAATTTCTGATCATTTCCCTATTTTTCATGTTAGTTCTCAAACACAAAAAACAGAAAAGCCTAAAACATTTATCAGCAGGGATATAACAAGTGAAAAAATTATTCAATTTAATGCAATGTTAAACACGAACAACTGGGGTAATGTTCTTAATGAATTAAACCCACAAATTAGTTTTGAAAACTTTCATGAAGTATTTGATTGTGCTTTTAATTTACATTTTCCCATCAAAGAAGTTAAATTTAATAAAAATATTCATAAAATAGAGGGATTTATGACGGGAGGGCTTATGATTTCTAGACGAAAAAAACTTGAGCTAGGGACAATTTATTCAAAAAATAAAACACCAGAAAATAACATTGCATATACAACATATAGGGACATTTACAATAAGGCAATAAAAGATGCAAAGAAAATTTTTTACAGGGAACAACTTAATCAAAATAAAGAAAATCTAAGAAAAACCTGGCAAACTTTAAGACAAGTAATCTCAAAATCAAATGACAAGACATCGTGTATAGATGAAATAATTGTCAATGATACATCTTACAGTAATAATCATGATATTTCTAACAAATTTAATACTTATTTTACTTCAATTGCTGATGAAATTGCCAGCCAAATTAACCCTTCCCCACTTAATCCGTGCGACTTTATTCCTGATACAGACAGTGTATTTAAGCTAAGAGAAATAAATATTCATGTTGTAGTGGGTCTTACTTGAGATACTTGTAAAATAAGCAGAATGACATTTTCGTGATCCTAAACGAGTGGACAGATTTTTATGAAATTAGCACCATTTTAAAGCGTTTATTTTTCTCTATTGATTTTTCTTTTATTTGAATTTTTAAGCCCACAAATGACGGATTTCGAGTTTTAATTATGAAACATTTGTACTTATTATATTCTGTTAAAATCTTATGATATCTCATATGAGGCCATATTTTTCCAAGAAATTGATATACATATAATGCTGCGCATTTATATGTATATCTGACCTTTTTATAATCTACGCGTGTAGGTTTTAGGCGATATTTAACTTATGTACTTTTGTAGAGAAAGGCTCCCAGTTATCCAGGGATTTGGCATCCTCAATGCATCACGGAGATTTCCCCGGCACAACTGAACGTGACTAAACGGGAAACTCAACATACACTCCGGCCTGCCGACCTAGAACAGTTGAACTTGCAGCGTGCCATTCAAGAGGCACAAGCAGAAGGAGCGCCGAATGAGAACGCTCAGCTCATTGCGCTAGGCAACACTTGGTTGGAGAACCAGCGCAGGAAGCTTAACAAGCAGAATTTCCCTCGGTTTTGCAACCGTGCAGGAGAAGATTGGGATGGCCACAAGACAAAGATGGCCAATGCGTTTAGAATTGCCCGTCATCACCCATCAGATCAAGAGGGTAGGAAAGGCCAATACATCATGAGTCTCGACGGAGAAGCGTTCCAGATGGCCAGAGAGGTCGCCGACAACCAAGACGCGCTCACCCTTGAGCAAGTGATGGAGAGGCTGGACGCTATTTTCTTAGCGCCTTCGGATTCAGACATCAACAAGGACGCGTATAAGCAGTTGTCGCAAGGCAAGAACGAGATTCCGCAGACTTACCTTGCTAAGAAAGAGCAGATGTGGTTGAAGGCCTATTCCCCAGACAACCGCGACCCAGGTCAATTCCGGAAAGAGGTAACCCTTGGTTTACGCCATCGAGAGGTACGGAAAAGAGTTTTCTGTCAGCTACCTAGTATTACCAGCATGGGTATCCTACGGAACGTCATTATGAACAAGATTGCCACGCAGCGCCAGCTCATTCACCATGGAGATGCTGAGGATACCTCCATGGATGGCCTCGCCACGTCCAACCGTGTCATCTATCGCAACAACGGCACCGAGGATATGGAGGTCAACGCTGTCGGAGATGGAACCAGTAGCGTCAAGTGCTACAATTGTAACCAGACTGGCCACTACTCGCGTAATTGTCCTAAGAAGAAGCAGCAAGCGAGTAAAGGTACGGGCGGTGCCACCAAAGACAAACCGAAAGGCAACTGTCGGAGGTGTGGCACGCCTGGCCATTGGCAGAAGACGTGTACTATTCCTGAGGACCGGCTGGCGAACGTGCGCAAGAGAAACCAGGAGAAGAACGCCAACAGCGGTGGACGCGGCCGACAGCAGCAAGACCGTGGCCGTCATGCCGTGCGAGAGATGCGTACCAACGAACCTGGAGATACTGACAGCGGCGTAGGAGATGATGACCAGGCGCAGTTCTATGGAGATGTCAACTGTTTGGAAGCAGTTGGCCACAGAAGCAAGACTTCAAAAAATGTGAGAGAGGGCTCCCGTCGGTAGGTCGGAGTCCCTCAGCAGCTGTAGACCCTACCACCCTCAACCAGATGCAAGGACGACGAGGCGCCCGGGCCATGGTCAAGATCAGCCTGCGTGCAAATGGACCGACTGTGCGGACCTATGGTCTCATCGATACCGGTAATAAATTGCACGAAGGAGTCGCCGTAAATGAGGAGTTAGCCCGGAAACTACAGTTGCCGATCGTTCCTTGCGATTTAACAGTGGGAACAGCGGCGAATGGCGGAGATATGGACGTCATCGGCCGTGTTTACAACATAAGCGTCATCTTGGGAGATGACTGTCCTAGCTACATTCGAGAGGCCTTGGTTATACCTGAGCTTCGCACCCCCATCAATCTTGGGTGCAAGTGGGTCGAGGAGATTCGTGGAGTTCTAGATTATTCATCACCGGTGCAGGCGGCGTTAGTCGTGAAGCAGACGAGAGTTCCGCTTGTGCAGTCCATCGACTACGAGGCTCCAAGTGCCTCAGAAGACGAAGAGCGGTCTGGAAAACCGCCGGGGGAGCACTCGCCCCCCAACCCTCAGATAAGTGTTTCATTACGAGCCTTCGAGGAATTGAATGCAGAAATAAGTAGCTATAGTAGTGCCTTAAATGTTTGTAAACCCACTATTAAAGAATTATGTAAAGCAGAAGATAATTTTGCGAATGGTAATGTGCACCATTCACGTGAGTTTTTAGCACTTAAACCGGATTCCGTCGAATCTTATGTTGCGCAACTTTCTTTTAAGCACAAAGCAAAAGCAGATTTTGAGCGCAAAAACGTTTGGACACGTAATGTCAAGGGACCGCTTCGTAATTCCCAAGGGCCGGCCGTTCGTTTGAAAACCGTCGCAGTAGGTAAGCGGCCGCGTCCTGTCCGTTTGTCCGTCCAAGCGACTAGGATTCTCGCGCCAGAGTCAGTGTCTGTCGTGAATTTTCTTCCTAGCCGAGAACTCCGACCGCAAATGACTGTCATGGTAGAAGAGACCGTCTTAGATGATAGTCCAGTGCGAGTGTTGGAAGGAGTATACAGAGCCCAGCAAAATGGGATTGTCCGCATCCCTGTTGTCAACTTACAGGAGCAGCCGTGTGTCGCATCGGCCGGGTGTGTGTTCACCGCCGAGATTTGTGAGGACAGCAGTATGGTGATCAACACCGAAAGCTTGGTGTTGAGAGAGCCCCATGAAGTTATCCAGTCAATGTCCGAGAGCAACGCCAGCAACCCCAACAAGCCCATGACAAAGGAGCAGATGGAGAACCCCACATTCAAGGAAGTGTGGGAGGACCTGGAGATGGAGGACAACGAGCTACTGAACGAGCACCCCGACGTCAAGAAGCAAGTCAAGGAGCTTATTTATGAGTACAGAGACATATTCAGTCGAGAGGCCCCTGGGCACACAGACCTGGTAACAATGAAGTTGAAGCTCAAGCCAGGGACGGAGCCCATCAGGCAGAGATACAGGGAGTTGAACCCCAAGATGTTGAAGGACCTGGAGGCGCAGATGGCCGACTGGCTCAACCAAGGAGTGATCGAGCCGAGTTCATCGCCATGGGCGAGCCCCCTTGTTCCTGTGCGCAAGAAGGATGGAAAGATCAGATGGGCAGTGGACTTCCGCAGGTTAAACAGCTGTCTAGAGCAAGACAGCTACCCGCTGCCGAGGATACAAACTCTATTGGACCGCGCAGGAGGACATCGTGTATATTCTACGTTAGATGCCACAGCCGCCTACTTCAACATCTCCATCGATCCAGCATCCAGGGAGCTGACGGCTTTTGCCACGCCAACGGGTTTGTGGCAATTCCGCCGCATGCCCTTCGGCATCAGCACAGCACCAGCGGTTTACAGCAGATTCATCAGCACCGCAATGAACCCGCTGGGGAGCGAGGTAGCGCAATGCTACCTTGATGACGTAATATCATATAACCTGAGAGTTGCGGATCATGTACCCCAGATGCGACAGGTTTTCGAGGCCCACCGCAAGGCAGGAATTAAGCTGAAGGCAAAGAAGAGCAAGCTGTTCCAGAAGAAGATACAGTACCTTGGCCACATGCTGAGTCATGAAGGTATTGGTATGGTGCCTGAGTATGTGGAGCGTATCAAGAACTGGCCGCCGCCAGCGACTGTCGCCGAATTGAATAGTGTTCTCGGTTTTTACGGGTACTACAGGACCTTCATACCTGAGTACGCCGACTTGACGTGTGAGATGAATGCACAGAAGAAAGCCACGAAGCTAGAGTGGACCCCAGGGATGGATGAGCAGTTCCAGCAGTTGAAGGACAAGTTCCAGAATGCACCCATCCGCGCTGTGCCTGATTTTGAAGCGGATACCCCGTTCCAACTAACCACCGACTACTCAGGAAGAGCTATCAGTGCGATCCTGAGTCAGGTTCAGAATGGCGCCGAAAGGTTGATCGCCGCCATGGGACGCAAGACGACTGGCGCGGAGCAGAGATATCCCTCATGGAAAGGAGAAGCCTCCGCAGTTATTTATGGCATCAGAAAGTTTCGGACGATCCTGAGCTTCAAGCCGTTCCAAATTAATACGAATAACAGCGCCCTCAAGCAGTTGAAGTCACTGAAGAAGAACACTGGCATGATGGCCAGGTGGACAGAGGAGCTGGCTGGTTACGAATTCCGTGTGGTTCATCGGCCGGGGAGACTCAACACCAACGCCGACGCTCTAAGCCGGCGCACCGATGCTGATATGCCAGACCCCACAGCCGAGGAAGAGGCTGAGCAAGAGGAGTACGTCGGAGCTGTAGATGATGAGCCCACCGACGAACTTCCTGATCACAGAGAACGGTACAGAGACCGAGTGTACAAGCATCAATTAGACGACCCTATTTTGGAGAAGGTTCGTAGATGGATTGGCGTCGACCGGCGTGCACCAGACAAGGCAACTCTGCGTGGAGAGAGTAGGGACGTGCACCGGCTGGCCGAGATTTTTGACACTCTGCGAATCGCAGAAGATGGAGTTATTGAGCAGGAGATACAGACCTTCACAGGGAAGCGACGCAGGATAATGGTCCCTTTGTCCCTGAGAGAAGAGGTGTTCACTCACTGCCACAGGACTATCACTGGAGCGCATTTTGGCATGCACTCCACGATATCGAAGTTTTTGAGGAATTTCTACTATGTGGGACATCAAGCAGACATCCGCCTGAGGATCGCCGTCTGTCATGACTGCGTCCAGAAGAACATCAAGGCCAACATCAAGATAGGAGCGCATGTGCCCATTCAAAACTGGTATCCTCTGCAGACAATCTACATGGATGTGGTAGGCAAGTTCGACACAACCCCAGAAGGATACAATTTTATCCTGACACTGCAGGACGGATGGTCGCGCTTTGTTCAAGCGTACCCCTTGAAACAGAAGACCGCTGAGGAGGTCGCCACGACGATAATGGACAAATTCATTTGTACCTTTGGATGCCCGCAGGCATTCCACAGCGACCAGGGAAAAGAGTTCTGCAACACCATCATGAAAAAACTCTTACAGAAGCTCGGTGTTAAGCACGAGCTAGGCCCCGTGGCGAACCCCCAGAGCAACCTCATAGAAAGGTGGCACCGGACCATGGAAGAGACGCTGAGAACCGTGATCCAAGGACGGGAGACTTTATGGCCAGAATATTTACCTGGAGTTGTCCTGGCTTACAACACAAGGATCCACAGCAGCACCGGCGTGACCCCCTTTCTCGCCTTCCAGGGTAGAGAGGCTACTCTACCCGCGGATTTGATTTTGCGGTTACCAAACCCCGACGATGACAAGGATATTCCCACAGCCGTGAGAAATTTATTGGACAGATACACGACCATGTATGAAGCCATGGCGAAGAGTCAATCAAGCACCATTCGAAGAAATGCTTTGCAGTATCACAGCAATCGCGAATTTAGAGTAGGCGATAAAGTTTTTTATTTGGCACCCAACCATGGTAAAGCAAAGAAGAAGATGACCAAACATTGGAGTGGACCATACTTAATTACCGAGAAGTGTGCCGACGTTTTATATAAAATTCAGACAATACCAGCGGGAGAAAAGGAGGACTTGGTTGTACATGTTGGTCAGTTAAAACCATATTACCCCCCAGCAATGACAGACGGAGACCCGACTTCTCCCCCAGAACCATTTGAAGAAGACGGAGATGAGGCAGGGGAGCAAATTCCCTTGAATCCAGAAAAGCAGGCGAAGCCGCCTAATCCAAGAGTTGATTTCTCAAATGGGGATGACAGCGATGAAGAGGGAGGACCCCCCAATAGACCGGAAGGAGCACCACCACCACCGCCCAACATTGACCCCCTCAACCTTCCCCTACCGGATACACCACCACCCAGATCACCAACGATGCAGCGCACACCGCGCAGAGAGCAGAGTGAGAAGAGAGGGAGGGAGAGAGATCAATCTTGCGAACCGTCCGGTTCGGGCACTCAACGGAGAGATGCCAAGCGAACCCCCGATAGAGAGAGAAGCCCAAGAAGAAGCTCGCCCCCGCAGACACCGCGCCGAGATAGAGAGCGCGAGCGAGCTACATACACATACCCTTCCGCACCACGGGTAGAGAAGCGCGCTCTGAGCGACAATGAGGAGCCGTCCACGGACTCACCCGAAAAAGGGGAGAGGGCTAAATCCGGAGGAAAGAAACAGAGGAGTGGGACACTTTGGCAACAGCAAGTGGAAGAGAGCAAAGAGGTGCTAGACAGCTCGGACGAGGATATGGACCCGCCTGCAGTGGCTACACTTGCGCGGACACTCAGAATCCCCGTCAAACGCGGAGCAAAGCTGCCATACAAGGGTACGAGAGAAAGTGCGGGCCATGACATATACTGCCCCGCCCACACAATCCTTCCCCCTGGACAGCAAACTTGCGTCCCTCTCAAGCTACACACCCGTGTACCCCCCGGATATTTTCTTAAGTTATTTGGCCGTTCAAGCATAGAACGGGAAGGAGTAATTCTACTGGCAGGATTAGTGGACAGCGACTACACCGGCGAGATACAAGCAGTCTTTTGGAACTTGAGTACCGAAGCAGTGGAGTTCAACAAGAATCAACGAGTGTGTCAAGCGGTGATCCTAGAGACTCGCGAGGTGGAATTTTATCATGTCGATAATCTTCCTACCACTGATCGCGGTGCTAACGGCTTCGGTAGCACCAACTAGTGAGGCTTACTCACTAGACATTGTAGATTGCACAAACCCTTCCACCATCAAGAAGTTCAACAAGGAAACAATATGCAGAGCAGAGGAACCTACACAAGAAGTTCCAGTGAAGGAGCGCTACACCATTCTACAGAGGCCAACCCTGACAAAAGTATATGGATACTCCTGCGAAGTGAGGGTATCCCTATACCATTTCAAGTGTGGAGTTTGGGGCCATCTCAAGTTACAACAGGTACCCCAAACGATGAGACACGAGGAGATTACTGCAGAAAATTGCCGCCGCATGTCACTGGTCCAGGAATATCAAATCTCTGGTTACGGTGACCCGATCAAAGTGAAACTTAACCGCCCGACCTACGTTTCGGCAACCCTAGCCGGATCATTGAAGATGGAAGATGATAAGATCACCTGCATAGGGCAGACCATCCGCATGGGCGACACCATCCACTACAACACCCTGTAGTTAGCTGAGTACCAGATTCTACTTAAAGAAGAAACTTTCCTGGTTAGCAACAACAAGGTAGAGAGCGAGACTGACCATTTATCTCTACCATGTCCATATCATAAAGGGGAGTGCATCACTGGCGCCGCGACATTCGTCTGGAATATCAACGACAGTTCCTGCACTCTACAGATGGTCAACACCATCAACCCCCTCACCACCATGGACACCTACTTAGTGGACCACCAGCAACAAGTTTTACTCAACACTACAGGTGCAATGAAACTAATGCATTGCCCCTTTAATGTCCTCACCACGGACCACGACGGCATCTACCTGGGCAAGACCAGCGACCTCAGCAGACTCGCCACCATCGACCCCGGACAGATAGATGTGAACCTTCAAGCTGCAGTACATTTAAATTATTTAGCCTACAGTATGCGCCAAACCTTCAGCCAACTAGATGTAACACTACGGAAGACCATATGCGAAACCCATTACCATGGAAAGTCAGACCAACCAGTGCTGCTACATGAGCAGACTTATGGACTCTTGAAGGGAGACCTGTTGATGACCTTCCAGTGCACCAAGAGGACTCAGAAGATCAAGGACGATGTCAACTGCTACCAAGATATACCTTTAGATCCTAATGGATATGCAGATGCTGCAACTAAACATTATAAGTTGCATTCTACAAGGGTAACGTGTTCCGCGACTTTCCCCTTAACCGTCAAGTCTAAGGAAGGCTGGGTTCAACTGACCCCCGCCATCATCAAGACTCAGGCCCCCATGGAGATGACCATCAACACCCCTCTAGTTAACTGGACGGATTTCAGCCATGGAGGAATCTACACGGAAAGAGAGAGAGCTGAATGGTTACACACCCTCACCTTCCCCTCCTATACCGAGGCAAGCCTGAAGGAGATCACCTACGGACTCTGCATTGGAGACGGAAACTGTAACCAACTTTCTACCAACAACCTACCCCTGTACACCCTTGATAATCTAGTGCCGGACATGGAACGAAAAATCGACTTATGGAGCAGCGTCAAGAGCTGGCTCCATGAATACGGCGATCTAATGGCATTCGCATGCCTGGTCATCCTAGGGCTAAAATTTATTACTGATCTGATATGCATTATCCTCACATTTCTACGTGTAGGACCTGGAGCCGCCATCGCCTTAGTTGCCCACCTTTATCTTTATAACAAGCATTCCTACCAGAAGCTTATGAGAAAGAAGAAGGCCGATACCAGAACTGAGAGGCGAGAACCTACGACAACAGCAGAGACAACGTCGCTATTGCCAAAGACATCGACCCCGAAGATCCAGATGACAGAGATACAGCCCATCATTTTAGATCCTGCATCCTTGCCATCATACAACACTGCGACTAAAACATCTAGGCTATCAACCTTAATACCATGACAGAATAATAGGTAATATTGGCCGACCAGTCTATTGTCTTTGCCAATTTGAGCGTTATGTTATCTGGCACGTCTGTCTAGCCAGATAAAAAGGGGAGAAAATGTAGTGGGTCTTACTTGAGATACTTGTAAAATAAGCAGAATGACATTTTCGTGATCCTAAACGAGTGGACAGATTTTTATGAAATTAGCACCATTTTAAAGCGTTTATTTTTCTCTATTGATTTTTCTTTTATTTGATTTTTTAAGCCCACAAATGACGGATTTCGAGTTTTAATTATGAAACATTTGTACTTATTATATTCTGTTAAAATCTTATGATATCTCATATGAGGCCATATTTTTCCAAGAAATTGATATACATATAATGCTGCGCATTTATATGTATATCTGACCTTTTTATAATCTACGCGTGTAGGTTTTAGGCGATATTTAACTTATGTACTTTTGTAGAGAAAGGCTCCCAGTTATCCAGGGATTTGGCATCCTCAATGCATCACGGAGATTTCCCCGGCACAACTGAACGTGACTAAACGGGAAACTCAACATACACTCCGGCCTGCTGATAAATCCTGTGCAGACCTACGTGTATCCCTAGCCATCCCTGTATGATCAGAAACGCCCCCGCATTACTTCAATACTCTCTGTAATTTTCCTATATGTATATTAATCTAATATGTATTCATTATTTTGTGTAAACTATACTTGTCTATTGAAAATACATCAGTTCCGCACAAACAGTTGTTAGTAGAGTATCAACTCCAATTTGTGGGCAGCTATCTCTAGCTGCAATTAATTATCTGGAAACATATAAAATCCCCTGTGGGTACTTGCGTGTAGTTTTGTTCTTTAACTTAGCAGAGACGTACAAAGGAAGGGAACGAGTTGCTTCGCTCTTGAATCGCTTCAGCCACAACGTTACCAACCCAACGTGAAGTGCCGCCACACCGCTCGAGGCGGGCTCTATTGGTTTTTAAAAAGCTATCCATCACGTCCGATCCGTTACACATGTTCTTTTTAATTTAGTGAAAAAAATGGAAAATAAAAAGAGCTCTGACATGTTTGGATTATCAAATTGTTTATTAAAACAAATTATAAATAGTATTGCCGTACCTCTTGTTCACATTATTAACCAATCTATTAAAACAGGTCAAATTCCTTCACAATTAAAAATTGCTAAAGTTTTGCCAATTTTTAAATATAGTAACAGCTCTAAAATGGATAAATGTAACCCTGGCAATTATCGTCCAATAAGTTTGCTACCTATTTTTTCAAAATTGTTAGAAAAAATTGTATCTGAACAACTCACAAGATATCTTGAATTTAATCAAATTATCTATGAACATCAATATGGATTTCAAGCAAAAAAATCTACACTACATCCTATGATTCACCTTTTGAATTATCTAGGACAAGCAAAAAATGAAAATTTAATTACTATAGGGGTATTCTGTGATCTTGCTAAATGTTTTGATACAATTTCGCATACAATTTTATTAAAAAAACTTTAAAAATTGGTATACATGGATTAGAATTAGAATGGTTTAAAAACTATTTAAGTAATAGAAATCAGTTTGTTTATACAAATGGCGAAAAAAGTGATTTATTAGGAATCAGCAAGGGTGTCCCACAGGGAAGTATTTTGGGTCCAATTTTGTTTCTAGTTTATATCAATGATATTAAAAATTGTACTAGCTTAATGACACTACTCTTTGCAGATGACAGTAATTTTTTGATATCAGGAAAAGATTTGAATGAGATAATTGAAATACTCAACATTGAACTTAAAAATATCTGTGATTGGTTTCGTTGCAATGAAATGTCTCTTAATCCAACTAAAACTAAATTTATGATCTTTAATAAAAGGGAGGATTCCATAACTTGGGAACAAATTAAAATTAAATTAGATTTTAATAATGAAAATGAGAATGATACAGATAAAATTAGATATTTGGGTTATATCAACCAACAGAGTGAAATTCCTGCAATTAAATTTTTGGGTGTGTTTATTGATTCTCAACTTAACTTTAAATACCATATTGAATATTTAAGGAAAAAAATATCTAGAAGTTTGTTTTTAATCAATAGAGTTAAGCATATATTATGTGAAAAATCCTTAGTAACACTATTCCACTCTTTTATAAATAGCCATTTATTGTATTGCTTGCCAGCATGGAGCTGTGGCTTAGAATCATCTATTAAGCCTTTAGTAGTTCTACAAAAAAAGCTATTAGAATTATACACAAATCCGCTTATAACAGCCATACGCCACCTTTGTTTAGGAAAATTAATGTTTTGCCTATTAAGAAGCTATCTATTTATACAAAACTACTATTTTTTTATGATTTTATTCGCTGGAGGCTACCAAATTCTTTTGATGGTGTATGGATTAGAAATAATCTAAGAAATCAGAGACAACTAAGAAATTCTAGTGAGTTTTATATTCCAATAGCCAAATTTAAAAAAATTGAAAGGTTTCCATTATTTTCATTTCAAAGACTATGGAATAATTTTTGTCATGAAAAAGATCTTTTAAATGAGAATATTCCTAAAAAAACATTTGCATTAAATCTTAAAGATGAACTTTTTAAATCTATATGTAATATTGAAGAATGTAATGAATGTACTTAAAATATATTGATTTGCCTGGATTTATTAAAAACCTTACATTATTAATTACAGAAATGGTTTTAAAATTTAAGAAAAACTAGCCTTAAAATTTTTTGTAACCCTACTTTCCTTCTCTTTTTCCCCTGTCCATTTAATTTTATATACCTACATTTATTTTGACATTATTATTTCTTATTTTTCTTATTAACTTAATGCCAACCTAAAAAAGGCAATGCAAACATCTCGGATACGCATATTCCTACTTTTAGGGAAGCCTAATCAGTGCCACACATAACATCTAGTGTTAGTCATGCAATTTAAATTTATAAATATTATGAAAAATTGTAAAGTACACCTAGTACTAAGCAGTAGCTTGGTGTACTATTGTATGTACTGCTTCGTAAGACGGGGCGTAATCTGTCACTGAATAAATGTTTTTTATGTTTATGTTTTTATGTTTTTTTATCATGACACCATCATAACATATATTTAATGATAATGATTTTTAATCTTGTATCCATTTTTTAAAGCAAAGCCTTTTTATAATTAGGGTCTGTCCATCAATCTGTTTGTCAATATTGGGGAGCTCTTATTGTTGGTTTTGGCATTTTAGAATTGTTCTATCCATTTTATGATGATTCCTTTAAAAGATATGTATGATTAAGAAAGTGTAGTAACTCTATAATTGTTACCATAAAGTCTGTGTGTCCAATTAAAACCTGACAATTTTTATCTTTGTAATTGTCCTATTTATCTGATTTTTTAACCCTTACAGATTGGGCCCAAATTTCCACCTTAATAGATCGGGGCTCCTGTTACAGATAGAGACGTGAAATTTTTTACTGGTGGTTCATGTGTATTTTTAGTGAAAATTACTTTTTCTAGTCATAGCAGTCAGACCGCACCTTAGCCGCTTTTTAGCGGCCAGCCGCTAATATTAAAACAGCTGTAGAGCAGCCAATTTTAAAGCTAGGATAAAAAAATTTTAGGACGAACTTTTTTATTCAGATGTTCAAGTATTCACCAAAAAATTTTAAGTCACTACCTTATACACAAAAATCATAATGTAGAAATTAAGATTTATTTAGAATTTTTTCTAATTTTGGTGCTACCTAACCGACTTTGACTGGACACCACGACTGACACAGACCAGATATCCTTGTAAAATCAACCTTTGTCAACGTATAATCACTTAAATTAAAAAGCCAAGAAGTCACAGTTCTCTATCTTACCTACAAAAAAATGACATCAAAAAAACTAAAGGGGGGGGGGGCTCCCGATCTGTAAGGGTTAAATAATAATTCCTAGTGCAACAAAGTATAATTTATAAGTGAAGCATTAATAAATCAAAACATAAAATATAAGTTTATCCTTAAATAGAATCCTGTATTTAAGCTATATTACAAATTCATAGGCAGTTTAGTTTAAAATTATGAATGTTAGTTTGTCTACCGTCTGATTTTATAGTGTGTTTTCATCCTTGTTAAATGATATACTTGTTCTATGAACTTAATGTTTTGAAATTTTCTTAAATAGGTATAAATCATCATCTAAATCACCAATTTTAGAAATCTTAGTATTTTATAACTAGCATTCAATGAGAGTCAAATTTTTTAGAATTCAATATTCAATCACTAAATTAATATTAATTTTAAAGCTTTTCTATAATTAGGGTTGTTCCATTTATAACTTTTAGCACTTTTCATAAATTTAGGCATGTTAGAATTTTCCTATCAATTTCAAACTTGACAATGACTCCTATAACAGTTAGTTACGAATTAGAAAGCATTGCAACTCTATAATTGCTACCAGAAAGTCTGTAAGTCCATTTACAACATGCTGATTTTTAAACTTTTGACAGCATTTTTTGAATGATATAATTATTAAAATAGACGTGTTAGAATTAACCTATCAATTTCTAATTTTGCATGATGATTCCAATGACAGCTAGGTACAAATTTGATACAAAATTGTTTGATTTTCAGATTTTTGTACGTAGCTTTTAGAGATGTTATAATCATTGTTTATTTATAAATTGAATTGCGATATCATTATATATATTCTATGGTTTGAATTATTTTTAATGTAGGAAGAAGATATAGTCAAAATATATTTTTATGTGTTTAGATGGAAATTGTGAATTACCCACGAATGCAAACTGTACCATGTTTGCAGATGGAGTGTCTGATTACTTTCCCCTTCCATGTGAGTTTATTTAGTTTTGTCAGTTTTAACTTTAAGAGCTTTAAGAGCTTAAGATCTCAGGAATTGCTTTACAGTAATGCTTTATAAATGTTTTATAAGTTGCATTTTTCCCTACAACCCATTTTTATAGTAGTTAAGGGTGTAGCAACAAAATTATAACAAAGTAAAACATTATTCATCTTTTTTAGATATTAGCTACT
The DNA here is from genome assembly GCF_053477335.1 of Acartia tonsa. Classification (NCBI taxonomy): domain Eukaryota; kingdom Metazoa; phylum Arthropoda; class Copepoda; order Calanoida; family Acartiidae; genus Acartia; species Acartia tonsa. Next base: position 47,924,933 of record NC_137271.1, read on the forward strand.
CTATAATTTTTGTCTAAAGCAAAAGATCACCCTAACATGTTCATTATTTTGCTTGTGCTTTAAAAAAATACTTTTGCTTTGACGTTAGATGGTTTTAGGATATTTTCCAGAAAGAAAACCTCTTAGTGCATATTTCCTATTGGATTAGAGCAAAGCTAATAGTCTATGGTTTGAGTTAGTCAGATGATTGGATTAATAACTGTTTATGAGTCATGCGATTAGAGAAGCATCATGTATGTATTTCTTAGGATGGTTTTAAGCAATTTTCATACACATTGTAGAGCCATTTGAGTCTAGGGGCTCATCTGTCTATAATACAAAGAAGAAGTATGTAGTCTGAACTTTTAAGGAGGTCAAATCCAATAAAATAAATCCTCCATGTTTTAAAAGTGGAGTAAGAGTAAGTTAAACACAATCCTATCCTAATATACACCTTCCCCTATAGATGAAGTGTATACTTATAGGGTAAATTTATTAGTATATTATAAAGTAAAATACATCGTCCTATGGTTTATAATAAGTCCAAATGTGTTTTAAATGCCTCATTAATTGAATGAATATCTACCTGCTAATTTGCCAATACAATGCTTTCTAAAATATCAATACAACGTTTCAGATGAAATTTCAGCTCTTGAAAAGTCACTACTTTTTAGGAAAAATTTAACATAATACATAACCACTACCATGGGATAAACCAAAAAAAACAAAAGATTAATAAAAACATGACAAGATACAAAATTTTTTTTGCAAGTAAAATAAACAACAATACTTTTAATGGTCATGTCTTTTTAATGTAAAACTATTTGCTGTGCACCAAGCATCTAGGGGGCTCTCTGTATCCAAGTGTAAAAAAGTGTAGTACATACATAGTTGTTTCTCACATTGTATTATAATTAGCTTTCCACAGATATAAAATGTACAATTATAAGATTAAAACTGGTTCTAATCCACTGGATATTAATCCATTTTTAATGTAGCCTGAGAAAAAAACCTTATTATTATTTTAAATAATAGAATAATGCAAAATAATGAGAAAAATCTATGTTCCAATGCTAAGAACCTGCTATTTATATTTAGGTAATTGTCATGGTTATTGGAAGTGTTATGCTGGTGAAGTCAATATAAGTAAGTTATTATTTCTAAATACAATCTTTTCCACAAATCTTATTACATCACTTCCCTACTAGATTCAACAATCAAATTATTATTTTAGTAACATAAATTATATAATATTAATTATCTTCATACATTAGTAGCACAGCAACAATATGAAGAAAAAAAACACAAAGTAAAATGTAGCCAAGAATATTAAAATGTATAAGTTTATGTAACAAATAGAGGAGTACTATAAGCCCTGCTTAAGAGTATTTGTCTGTGTGTGAATTTATGCATTCATCAAACTATAATGTCAAAGTGTGTGTTAGTGCATATGTGTGTGTTTGTGTATGTTGTAGTGTGTGTGTGTAGTAGTGCCTGTGTGTATGTAATCCTGTCTGTAATAAACGTAAAGTAAAGATTGGATAGTATGAAACAATTTAATATAATTCTCACAATTTTCAATGGCATGCAAGATACATAAATATGAAATTAATGTATCTAAATTATTTTTGGTAATGCTTGACCAAAGATTGTTATCTGATCTGCATTTCTATATTTCTATGGACAAGCCATTCTTAGTTTTAGTCATATTATTTTACTATTTTATATAGACGTTTTAGAGTAACTTTAGTATTTTAACTATGAGATATAGATTGTGACATTAAATGATTTTAAACAATAAATTTGAATATTGCATACCTAATTATGAATATTATTAGGGGAGAATGAGTGTGATGAAGGATCAGGTAACATTTCATATTCTATTTAGATTATATACATTATAACTAAAAATTTATAGTGAATGTAATCAATCATAAAAGCAAAGCTTAGGAAATGAAATAGAATTAACCACAGTATATATCCTGTAATTTAGAAACTTTATTTCAATAACCTTATCCATCCATCATACCCAATTTCTATATCTTGTAGTCAGACAGACATAGTAGTCTAAGAATGATCTAGACAAGAATCAACACCAAGCATATTTTGCTATCCTATTAATAAATAGTAAGCTTTTTTATCTGTAGCCAAGGATCTTGCTAACTGTGGAACCAATATGGTCCTCATGTAAAGCTTCTTTTAGGTCCTGGGATGGTTTTAGGCTATTTTTTTTTAAAAAGCCTGAGCATGGTTTTAAAATATTTATCTGACATATCCCTTCCAATATATAGCCCCTAGTTGCTAGGGGCGCAGTAGCTAATAATAATAAGAAAACAAAGACAGATGGAACAAAGTGAGGTATTATAAAAATGTTCTTGCCAATAACTGCCCTATATCCCCATGTGCTCACCTATTATCATAGATACATTAATAAAATTGAAACATTTGATGGTGGTTTACCAAAAAGTACCTGGTAATCACAACCCCCTCCCCCGAAGTATTATGTAGATAAATTTTAATGAAGGCAGGTGTTGATTTTTTAACCCTTACACTCAATGAGACATAAGTTTTACCCTTCCCCATTTTTTCAATCTATTTCAAAATAGGAAAATGGGGGTTACTGTAAAACAATGCTGCTCTAATTTGTCATTTGTTGGCACAAGGAGCCTGAGGCTTGGATTAATGATTATAATGATGATATGTGTATACAGTTAAATTTCTCTAGATAAGATTGTATACAGCACACATAAATCAGATTCAGACAGTTAGGAGGTTGAAACAGTTTTTATAAAGGCAGAACTGTTATTAATAATTTGACCTTTAACATTTCATCTTTATATATAAAGATATCTTTTTGGCCGATTTTTGCAATCCCCTGTATGTTCAATAGAGTGAACTGGAATAATTTCAGCTACCTAACTGTCATAGCTGTCATGAACAAAACTTTTAATGTGTTCATGAATTCTTTCAACTTGTGTTGAAATTTGCATTATTAGTTATTTTTGTTTAGCCTTTGTGCCAAACACTAAATGGGTCTGTGCAAATAACTTGGATTCTTCTTATTGCAAGGTAAAAAATAATAGAAATAAAAATAAATCTCCAAAAAGAATGAACAATTTCTATTGGTAAAAGGATGAAAATTAACAAGAAAAGGCCAAAAACAGAAAACCCATTTGTTGTAAATCTCGGCTGAACAATTTATAGAGAAGCAGATATTCCTTATAATAAATTAACAGGATGTTTTTCTGTCTCTTTTTGAAATAGTTCTGCAGTGTCATAGAATAATGAATAAAAAACAGCTGATCCTAAAATAGACAAATTATTTCTCAAATTAGATATTTAAAATAAAAAAAAAAAATATTTTTAGAGGCCTTTTGGGCATAGTCACTAATTTCCCTTAACCCTTACAGATCAGGCCCAATTCCCACCTTATCAGATGGGGGGGGGGGGGGGGCTCAAAGAGACTCCCCCTCTATCTCGGCTCCTGTTAGAGATAAAGACGTAAACAAATTTTCTGGTGGTTCATGTGTATTTTTAGAGAAAATTACTTTTTTTAGTCATAGCGATCAGACCGCTCCTTAGCCGCTTTTTAGCAGCCAGCCGCTAAATTGTAAAACAGCTGTAGAGCGGCCAATTTTGTAGCTAGGATAACCGAATTTTAGGACGAACTTTTATTCATTATAACAAAAAAAATTAATTTTTCTGATCATCGCCGAAAAACGGCAAATAACAGAAACCGCTATTTTTGGTGGTTACGGCGGTAAAATGGCGGTTGGTGGCGCCAATTATTATTTTTATCTTTTTATTGTTGCTCAATGATTTACCAAAAAAAATATAGGTCTCTAGCTGTAATAGAAGCCACAATATTTATGATATATGTCTATAGTATAGTCATTGATATCTAAGTATTCACCAAAAAAAATTTAGGTTTCTAACTTATACACAAAAGTCATAATGTAGAAATTAAGATTTATTCAGAATTTTTTCAAATTTTGGTGCTACCTTACCAACTTTGACCAAACTCCACGACCGACACAGACCAGATATCCTAATAAAATCAACTCTTACTGACGTATAATTACTAAACTTAAAAAGTCATGAAGTCACAGCTCTCCATCTTACCTAAAAAAAAATGAGATTGAAAAAACTAGAGGGGGGGCTCTTGGAGCCCCCTCCCCCCCAATCTATAAGGGTTAAAGTTCCTGGCTTGCAAAGAAACCACCAACCACCCTTTTATTAAATAAAATTGTAATTCAAATGTGTTTTTCATTTTTGGTCAGATTATATTGAATAAAGGGTAGACTATCAGGGGAAGGGTACTGCATCTAGAGGCACTACAAAACAAATCCTTGTTTAAAAAAAGGTATTAGGGATTTATTGTGCTTGCTAAGCATTTTGAGGGAAAGCACCTAGTAATACAAGCATAATAAATATATACACAAACATACAAAAATCTTATGTATACACAATTAAGAAGACATACATTTCATAAGATGTAAACAGCTAAGATGGACCATTTCCAAGGAGGGATTTATCCAACTCCATTGCAAAATTTTTTTAGCAATGATTACAAGTTCATTCCTCCCTCCCTAGCTTTATAAATAATTTATAATTAACACTTTTTCAAAGATTTATAAAGTATGGATGCTTATCTTCCTTTTGAATTTTCAAAAATGAATAATTCAGCACTGTAAATAGTCTAATTTGTTGTGTATCTAAATTTTCAATCACATCTCATAAATTTATGGTCATAGCTTTTATAAGACTTGAGTAATTGGTAGGATAAGCTATTGAATCACTTGTTCTTTTTTATACTAGAAACACCTGCTATCCTAAAATACTGTGAATATGGAAATACATATCAAAAAAGAAAAAACAATCTCTATTTGTAGAATTATTAAAAGAATTAAGACCTTTATAAGGTTTTCTTAATGTCTTTGCTTGAGCTTGAATTGGATTATTTTTTATTCATTGTTGACCAAAACTATAGGATTTTTATTGAAAACAGTGAAGCAATGGGTTTTTTTAAGATACCCTTTTTTTTTGAAAAGTTGAAAATGAAAAGGGTATTTTTTTCTTATATGTTAATTTGGCATCTAGAAAAAAACGTGCTGAAATGGGGTGTAGGGATCAAACTCCACTTGACAGGGTTCCAAAACCCATGATATACACCGCTAAAACAGCCAAGTGGGTTATCAATTAAAAAATGTCAAACATATCAAAATTTATGTTGGTGTAATATGTTCAAATTTGTTCATTTTGAATTTTATAGATTTATGTTTGTCTATATAAATCTATTATTTGAGAATATGATTTGATATTCAGGAGATTTATTTAGATGGCTATACTGTTTTCCATCCCGTTGAATGTCTGTCTTCTACCCTAAGGCTTGACTACCCAACGTCACACATGACACTGATATAAAATCTTCTTGATGTCTGTACATCCTACTTGATTTCAATTTTTATACTTTAAAATGAATAAAAAACATATATTCTAAAGCACCTTTAGCTGTACTAATCAACTAAAAACATTCTTTTAACAAATACATTGAAAATCTCAACATTTAAATTATTTTAACCCTTACAGATTGGGGGGGGGGGGGGGGTTTCAATCTCATTTTTTTTGTAGGTAAGATGTGGAGCTGTGACTTTATGACTTTTTAAGTTTAGTAATTATACGTTGGCAAGAGTTGATTTTATTAGGATATCTGGTCTGTTTCGGTCGTGGTGTCCGGTCAAAGGTAGAAATCTAAAAATTTTTTGGTGAATACTTAGATATCAATGACCTACTGAGAAAAGTGGTGTTGTGACCATTTGACCACTCACAGACCGACTTTATGACCGATTTTTTGTTCGGCTTTTGCTATAGACATATATCATGAATATCGTGGCTTCTATTACAGCTAGTGACCTATAAATTTTTTTGGTTAATCCTTGAGCAACAATAAACAGATAAAAATATTAATTGGCGCCACCAACCGCCGTTTTACCGCCGTAATGGCGGTTTCCGATGATCAGAAAAAGTAAATTTTTTGTTATGAAAAATAAAAGTTCGTCCTAAAATTTGATTATCCTGGCTGCAAAATTGGCTGATCTACAGCTGTTTTAAAATTAAGCGGCTGGCCGCTAAAAAGCGGCTAAGGAGTGGTCTGACCGCTATGACTAGAAAAAGTAATTTTCTCTAAAAATACACATAAACCACAAGAAAATTTTTTTACGTCTTTATCTTTACAGGAGCCGAGATAGAGGGGGAAGCTCTTTGACCCCCCCCCCCCTGATCTGATAAGGTGGGAATTGGGGCCCGATCTGTAAGCGTTAATGATGATTATACTCTTTTTATTTTGTTAGATGATACACTTTTAGGATTTATGATATACTTTTATCAGACTGTACTTTTATCAAAAATAATTTACATATACTGATAAGAATTTGTAAATAAAGGTGGTGAGATAGGCCAACTAAAGTTAATTGGATACTTATAAAGAAAACAATTAACTGCACATTTATATAATCTGGAAACATTTCTGCCAATCTTGGCTTTGACTTTCAGTGCCTCAAAGAATAGGAATGTCTCAACACCCCAGCAATAGGGTTATACAGTGTGTTTTTTTTATGCAAACTTTTTTGAAATTAATTTTACCCCTCTAGTAGTTATCAGATTTTAATGATTAATGGCTTATTTTCTTCGTTTTTAAGACCATTGATAGAACAACAAAGAAATATTTCTGTTTTATTTAAAAGTACAGTAAAAAATTCAAAACATAGGTGTCAACAGCTAAAATTGGTTTTAGCATATTTTTCTTATGCTCAATTCTTCTATCCTATGCTAGAATGGTGGCAAAACACTTCAAAGTTGATTGTGGGCACTTCTCATGCCCTGGTAGAGATATGGCCTTCAAATATTAATATGTTCTTGTACTTATCCCCAATAGCTCTATATCTCAATTTTAAAAGGTTTTGAAGCCATTCTTGAAAAGGATAGAAGATTTGAACATAAGGAAAATGCGCTAATGAGCTAAAACCATTTCTAGATGTTGACATCTAAGTTTTGAATTTTTTATTTTACTGAACTTTTTAAATATAAACTAAAATATTTTTTCTTGTTGTTCTATTAATGGTCTAAAAAATGAAGAAAATAAGCCATTAATTATTAACTTCTAATGACTATGACATATAAATTATTGATTCTTAATGATATCTTTCTATTATTCAGAGACAATTAGAAACTACCACTACTACTACAACAACAACAACTTTATCAACAACAACTACCACCACTACTACAACAACTACTTCAACTCTATCAACAACAACTACCACCACTACTACAACAACTACTTCAACTCTATCAACAACAACTACCACCACTAAATCAACTACTACTTTAACTCTATCAACAACAACTACTACCACTACTACAACAACCAAAACTCTATCAACAACAACTACCACCACTACTACAACAACAACAACTACCAGTACTACAACTCTATCAACAATAACTACTACAACAAAAACAACTCCTACTACATTAACTACCACTACTACAACAATAACTACTACCAATAGTAAAACAACAACAATAACCACCATTACCACTGCTACAACAACTACTACAACTCTATCAACAACAACTACCACCACTACTACAACAACAACAACAGTTGGAGAATGTACAAAAAAAGGTAATAAAATACATCAATGGACAGAGCAGGCATAAAATTATTCTATTAAATTCTTTTAAAATAGAATAGGTTATTACTATTCTGAATTATATAAAATGATGTTTTGAGATTAAAACAAAATTCAAGTTTTGAAATTCCATAGAAAGAATGTAAACCAAAGGCCCTATTAGCATTACATAGAGTTTCAAAGTTGCATTACTTATTGCATTTGTAATATTATGTTAAATATTTTATTAACAGATAAACGTGGTCTTGAATGGGTTGCATTAGTTGATGAACTAGCAATAAAAAACTGTTCTGAAACTTCTAATTCCACAGGTGCAGTATACTGTCAATTTCAATGTTTAGGGTTTAGATTACCAAACTATGATATTAGAAAAAGAAATGGTTTATTTTCTAATTAAATTTTTAGGTGATCCTTTTGTACCTGAATTTGTAAATGTAAGCTTGAATTTGTTTCCAATTTATCTACAGTTGATTAGTTTATGTAAATAAAATATATAAAAGTCAGTCTTCTGAAAAATATTTAGTTTAATCAAAATAAGGAATTTAGTATATACAAGGTGTTTCAAAAAAAACTGCGTTTTCCAGTTTTGGGAATCAACTAGAAGGAGCATGAAAAAAATAATTATATTTCCATATTCTCTGTAAAAATGTACATAACATTTACTTAAGGTGTTTTTCGATATCTATAACAATGCGGCTGTACTGAAAGGTATATGTAGGGTAAAAATGCCTGATGCTAAAACTGTGATAACAATTATAATCAAATAACTCATTTATTGTGCAACATATAGGTTGAAAAGTGCAATATTAAAGTAGTAAGTGCTTAAATCAATGTACCCATTTGAGCTTTTAACATAAATTCTTTTTTTTGTCTCCATGCAAAGAGCTTTTTAGGTTCTTCAAAATTTAGTTTTTTCTATTTCTCTATGGCAAAGGCATTTTTATTAAAAAATCTTATTTAATTTGATGCACATTGATAAATAAAATAAGTCACTTTTTAATTTATTTTAATATCTTAAAAAATAAGCAAGCTATCTTAGTTTGAAAATGTCGTTAAAAGTGCTTCTAATTATATCATATTAGGTTGATATGTCACAACTGTCAAATTAAAAGGGATTAAGAGATTAAAGGGGGCAGGGTAGGAGTAACGGTTATGGGTGCATAATTGAATGATCGTAATCGAATCGTAATTAAAGCAAAAATAAAATTGGTTATTTATTCTTTAAAAAGCTTTATTAAATTAGATTTTAAATGTAAATATTAGAATATTTCATTGGGCATGATATAATGTTGTTTTCAAGTAAAAAGAAGAATTTAATTGAACATTATAAACCTAAATTCTACCAGAATAAAGCAACACGCATACATTTTGAATTCTTTAAGCTTTAAAAAGCGCTTTTGATTTAAGAGATATCAAAAAACACCTTTTATATAATTGATCCATAATTTTATAGAAAATATGAATATATAATTATTTTTTTCGTACTCCTACTGGTTGTTTCTTAAAACCGGAAAACGCAGTTTTTTTTTGAAACACCTTGTATGTGCTACAGAGTTTATACAGGTAGCTGAAAAGTATTTTAAGAAAAGCAAAGAAATGTTTTTTATGTAACTAAACCTTAAATGTACATAGAGATATGAGAATTGAGGTATTTTATTTTATGAAATATTTCAGAAGGATATTCGTTTTGGTTTTGTGATGGAATAATAGGAGATTTCAACAGTTCAGAGCCTGATAGGTAAGTTATTATCTAAAACCAACAATAAAAATATTAACATCCTAAATTAAAAGAATTAAAATGTTCCTAGATGTTCTTTAACAAATGGCCTTAACAATTGTGGGATAGGTTAAAACAAAAATTATTTTTAGGAGCCAATGTTTTGAATCCTGGGTAGAGGACATAGACAACATGATAAATGAAGGTAAAAATATTTTGAACTGTTATGTTATCAAACAGTGATTAAAGGCTTCAAGTAAAAATTATGATTATCTTAAATAATAAGATCATTGTGTTGGTACAATATCTTAATAAAAGAAAGTACACTTTACATGACATCTCTGAATGGTTCCCAAAGAAGTAAGACATCTGAAATTCAAACTTTGTAAGTAAGGCAGCTACAGTTGTCTTGTTGTTATCTAACTTTCACAAAATTTGAATTGAATTCTGAATAATTGAGAATAGTTATTTGGCATTCTTCTGTCTGTCTCTCCTTTTGTTTGTCAGTGTGTTCTAAGGCAGGTAATTATATTTCTTTTTTTGCCTTTTTTTTGAGCTAAGATTGATGATTTTTATGATTATATATTTGTATTTATAACAATGCATCTCTTTTTGATTTCCATCCCTGTCTGTATTTTGGTCAAAAATAAGATTTCTCTAGTGGCGTGGACAGGAAAGTTGCGATAAAACCGGGTTCGGCATGGTTATAAAAGCCCAATGGGCGTAGTGACCCGTTTTTGGGCGGTTTCCGCCAGCATTAAAACCCGTTTTTTTTTCTAAATACCCGGTTTTTTGGCCCCAAAAATTAAAAATGTAATTTTTGAACGCCCAAAGTGAGATGAACAGTTTCTAATACTACGGTACGATCCGTAATTGAAAACTACATAACCTCATGTAATCTATAGAGCTACAAGTAAGATACAAAACAATATATATGACATTTAGTGTTTTGGCTATAGGTACCACTCTTTTACCACCCCTTTTTGGTTAATAAAACCCATTTTTGTCGAGCTATACCAGCAAACGGAAGTAAGCAAAACTGCCTGCTCCAGGGGGAAATGAAAACTAGGGTAATAGAGGGGGGATTCATACTGTCAAATGATGCTATTAAGAAACTAGGAACCAGTTTTTTTTGGTTTTCTGGAACCGGGCAATAAAAATTGGTTTGCACTAATGGGTTAAAGTCTGTGATTCTAAAACTTTACTTTACAGTTAAATAATCTAACACAATACATTCAAGTCATGTTTTTAAAGGTTCCAATACAGACAATCAGATTGTTGATTACATAAACGAAGAATTGAGCCAGGATAACAAGGTATTGACTTTTTTCTCGAATCTCTAACCTAGAAAAGCTAAAGTAATTATCATTGTAAGTTATCTATTTTCTTATATTGATTAGGAGCAATTTGGAGGAACTATAATCAGATTAACAGAGGCATTAGATAAACTTGTGTTTGATGGACAAAATGAGTCCAGGTAAAGTTTGCATTGAATTGTTAAGCCAAATAAAGAGTTTTTCAGGAAGCCTTGTTTCTTTCATTCTTTCCTGTTGTTCTTGTTTAAAATACTGCTTTTCTACAAATACTGATTTTGAGTATATTTTTTATGGAAAATGTAATTTAAATTTAATTTTTTTTTGGCTCTTGGCCTTATTTGTTACAAGAACATATTACAGGTAATGTAACATGTAGTAGGTCATATAATGTATAATTTACTTTTTTGTTTAGATTAATGAAAAATTTATTAATAGTTTGGGTAAATATGACCCTGATTTTATTTCATTCAGCTTCTGCAGAATTCTGTCTACATAATTATAAAAAGCTTTGAAGCAGTTAAAGTGCCTGTCAAGCACTGGAACCCTCCACCCCATTTTAAAATCAATTGAAAATAATGAGGGCTTATAAGTCTAATATTTTTTTATGTACAATAGTGAAGATGGCTATGATACCAATTTTGTCAACACATACCTGAATGTGACAGATCAGATTTTTAGGTATAAAAGTATCCTATAAATAATTTATTTTATGTTGAAAGATGTCTAATTTTTTTATTGTGGGTAGGGGTAGGGTATAGAATTTCTAAATGAAAGTTAATTTTACCTTGTTAGCTATTTATATTTTTTTGTTTTTTTTTTAATTGAATGTAACCTCATTTAAGTGATTTAGGAAAGGGCAAAATATATCAGAACAATAAAATTGAAAGTTATATTAGATCACCAAAGGATATGGTATTATAATTATGCCAAACCAATATTTTTTCATGTCCTAAATCAATTACTCAATAAAAATTAGTCACTACATATGTTGGCAAAATGAAATACACCATGGAAAATATAATTGATAACATATCTAGGTCTTATCTTGGCTGGGAGGAAATTACTGATATGGAAACTAAAATGAAAACTGTAGTTAAGAATCTAGGTATGAATATGCATTTAATAGTAATTTTTATCCTCTTGCATATTATTTAAATCTTTTTTATTATCTTTACAATTTATTTTAGAAACAATTGATCAAGTGGGGTACAAGCTGGGAAAAGCATTAGCCTATACTAAATCTAGGTAATCTCATTTTATTCTATTAATCCAATCTAAATTTTGAGAAAATTCTTTCATTGAATTAGAGATTAGTAAGCAGATTAAATATACCTATGATTACATAAACATTTTAGGTTATATTTTCATTAAGAATGTGTAAAGCATTACATTTCTAGTTGGGTTAAAATTGTTTTAATTTTTTTGTTGAAAATAAAGGAAAACCAGGCAGAGAAAGAAAAGAAAAAAACAAAATAAAAAAAATAGATAAGTCTTTGTACCTAAACTTTGTTAAAGTAAACTCAAGATTTAATTCTGTTTTTAAGATGTGAAGATACAGTTACTGAACAATTTGCAGCAATAGAGCTTCAAGTGAAAACTCTAGTCAAAAATCAAGATTCAAATGAATACTGTTTTCAACTTAACCAAGTAATCATATATTAAGATGTTTTGGATAATTGAATATCCAATTATCAACACTAATAGAGATAATCAAAGAATTTATGTATGTTATTCAGGGAACAATATGTGTTGAGTTGGAATTGGAGAAAGGAGATTGTAATATTTTTGTGGTGACATCAATCAAGTCAAAACAAGATGTCAATGACAAGAACTCTCCTATATTTGCAGAGTAAGTTAATTTACTATTATTCAAATATGTAATCTACAACAAGGATAAGATTAATACACTTCAGAAAAAAAACTAGCTAAAAAAAATTACAAACTAATATGCTAGAGAATATTTGAGTTTTTTGCAATTATTGAAAAGTTTGAACGTCTCAATAAAATTTTTTTTAATTTACATAAAAAAATGTTTTGTTTTCACCAATAAAGAAATCATTAATGTTACATAATCTGTATAGTAAAGGTTTGACTCTAAATATTTTGAAGAATTTAAAATCTAAAAAGTAACAATTCAAAATTAAGAGTCAGTTAGCTTTTTAACTTTTTCTTAGCTTCTAATTAGTCTATTTAATTATATTTTAAACATTTTTTTTTTAAGTTTGCCAATGGATTCACTCAACAATGGAGGTATGCTTGGTGATAGACTCCTAGGTAATTTAAGATAATATTAAAGGGTATGCACAATTTAGTAATTATAGCAGAAATAGGATGAGGGGGGGGAAGGAAGAAAATTTTTAATCAGCTAAATTCACACTCAATATTTAAAATCTTCTGACTTTTAATATTTATAGCAACTACAAAGATTCTCCCTCACCTTTACAAATTACCAGCGATTTTATTCCATATCTATAGTTTGATAAATAAACATGAATTGCATATTGTTAATTCCTAATTAGTAAACAGAAAGAAATTTAAAATTTTAATAGGACTGACCATTAACAATGGAAGTTACAGCAAGGACAACCTGATCTCAACTATAACTTTTAATATGGGAGATGTATATGAGGTAAAATTGAAGATATCTATAAAAATTATCAATAATTATATTATTTTGTATACCATAATTCTTTAAGAATATTCCTGGGTGCCAGTTTATCCCTGGGTATCCAGATTGTATCTACTTGGATACTGAAGAAAATGAGTGGTCTACCAAAGGATGTGTGGTAAGAATTATTTATTATAAGAGTTGGGAGGTTGAAACCAACTTCATGTTAAAAGAAATATAATTTATGATAAATATTTTACATTACATGTTTGTATCACATCAATTTTTGTAATAATGTTTTCTTGAAGAGAGACGGAACTAGCATTGCAGTATATCTTTTATAGGCTTTCTTTTTGCAACTTCCATTACCAAAAATCCTAAGTACAGATTGTTTTTTCTGCTTTTTTTTTCATATACATAATCTAACCCTTGCCCTTATTTTGAAATAAATAGAAAACAAGAGGGTATTGTTATTTAAGAGTGGGGACAAAACCGCGACAAACAAAACCGCGACAGTTACAAAACCGCGACAGTTAAAAAATAACAGAAATATAACTATGTAGGATTTTTTTTGTAGAAATACATGGCCGCAGCGCTCGGCCCCCTGGCCTGCCTAGCCGCGGGCGCTCGGCCCCCTTGCCCATAACCTAACCTAACCTAACTATTGTAAAAAAAATATTAAAAATTTGAAAAAAATCTACCAACCCCTTTTTGTAAAATCCACGAAATTCTAAACTATAAATAAGTTAATGTACATTAAACATTCAAACATATAGGTTAAGTTAGGTTAGGTTATAGGCAAGGGGGCCGAGCGCCCGCGGCTAGGCAGGCCAGGGGGCCGAGCTCTGCGGCCATGACCTTCTAGCATTAACCCTTTACAGTCGGGCCCCTTGCCGCACCTTAATCAGTCGGGGGGGGGGCGTTCAACGCCCCCCCCTATTATCTCAGTTCCTATTAGAGCTAGTGGGCTAAAATTTTTTGTGCAAGTCCCCTGTGTTATGATGAATTTTCGACCTTAAGTAAGTCAAGGTCAATTTTCGCTTCCTTCACCCTTTTATTTAACAACCTTTGTTTTTAGGTCCTTTTTTACTTAAAAATTTCAAACGGCTGTAATTTTTTTATTTTTGAAGCTAGAAGAAAATTTTTTTTGCAGAAAATGTTTATTTTTATGTAAATTTTATGTTTGAAATATCAAAACATAAATTTCAGCGGCCGCAGCTGTACTTGGCAGCTGCCAGCCGCCGCAGTCGGCGGTTGGCGGGAAAACGGCGGCGGATCTTTATGAAATTTTAATACATTATGTAGACATGTAAGAAAAGCTTAAGTTTAAAATTTGAAGTCTCTAAGTCAAAAATTGCGGCCACAGGAGCCTTTTAAAGATTTCTGGAGACCTGGAGGATCAGGACCTGCAGGATCATACCTGGAACCTGAAATTGACTTGAACACCTGTATTTAATATGAGGATGTACTACTAGAGGATATTTTAGTATTTTGGTAAGATAAAATGCTTTGTTTAAGTCAAAAAAATATTTTTGATCTTTACCTGGATGACCCTGCCAGGTTTGCTGGCATCCTGAGCCCGCCAGGATAGAGATATTCAAAAAATTCCAACTCTCAGTTATGTGTCATACCCAAACTTAAAAAGTCAAGCAGTTTGGGCTCTTTATCTTTCACACACAGAAAATGAGATAGAAAAAACCGGATGGGGGGGCGTTCAACGCCCCCCCCCCGACCGTTAAGGGTTAAGATTTTTTATTATAGATTTTTTTGCAATGTCGCGGTTTTGTCACTGTCGCGGTTTTGTCACTGTTGCGGTTTTGTCCCTGTCGCGGTTTTGTTATGTCACGGTTTTGTCCCTGTCGCAGTTTTGTTTGTCGCGGTTTTGTCCTCACTCAGTTATTTACGTTTAATACTTTAGGTTATGTTAAGTTAGATTTTACTAGATACATTTATGTTTATATATGATATTAAAGAAATAGGTTTTAAAACAATCTAAACTATTATAGAAAACAATAATAAGAAAAAAACATGACAAATGGTGTTTGATCACATCAGCTTAATTATCAAGTCTACTCAGAGTTGTACATTCAAAAAGGTCCATATAAAAGAAACAAAAATAGAGGGATCATTTGTTTAAAAGTGGGTAGCTTTGAATTTTCATTTGGTAGTTTATAAATGAACTGTTGTATTTTGTCCAACCTATCTCTGAAACGCCTATCTCAAAATATGCCCATCTCAGAATTCGCCTATCTCTAAAAACACCTTTTTCATAAGATGCCCACTACATTTTTAAAAAATTATCTTGTAGTGAAACATGTCAGTCTAAGAAGGTATTGTGAATATTGTATAATATGTACATAATAAATCTTCTTATTGAAATATCTATCCCTAAAGTATAATATCACTCTTGTACATTCCTTAGGCACTTTTTTTATTTTTTGAAGCATTTTGAGCAACAACATACTAAAGGTTTGCATTTTGAAAATTTATCACAATTGAATAACAAAAACTTTTACATAGTTAATTCTTGTTTTACTTTTCAGTTATTACAATAAGATGAACAACTATGAGCTCTATTAAAACATACTTTTTTATTTTCTTTATCATGTGACATAATATCTTGAATTAACAGAATATTAGGTTGAAATGTTGTAAATATGACTAAACCTAGTAAATTTATTAAGAGATATTCTTAAAGATGTTGTGGAATTTTGGTTGGGTGAATTTCAAAATAGGGTTGTGAAATTTGAGTAGGGTGTAAGAGAAGGGTTAAATAGTTTGGAAAACAAAACATTTTGTTCTAGTTTTTATTATGCTTAAAAGAAATCTTAGATTCATGTTATATAATTATTTACATACACAAATAATATACAAAATATTTATTGAGTATGATATGCTTTAAATTTATCAGAATTATATAGCTGTTCATCAAAATAAAAAATAGTTTAGAATACCTAATTATTATGAATTATAAAGCAATTTACCATTTTTTTAGATTTTACTTTCCATTGTTGATAGATTTTGGGGGAAAAATAGGGTGAGGTTATTTTAATGTCTTATCCCTATATTCATTCTTATTTTTACCAGATTAAAAAGGATATACTTTTGAATGAGTTTCAATAATTAAACCCCTTCCTCTAATGAGTTCTCCCTCCAATAATTTTCTCCCATTTATTTAAGCTATCCCTATTCTCTAAATATAGCAGCTACTCTTTAGTTTACCATTTTACATTTTTGTACATAGTTTATTAACTGATTGATTTGGTAACTGTTTATTTGAGTTTTAAGTAAGAGATCATGAATGACAAGAATTGTATCATTCTATTGAATACTATATATAAATTAGGCTTTATTTTTAAAAATATAATGGGCATTAGTGGGCGTTTTTGAGATGGGTGTTTTTTGAGATGGGCGTTTTTTGAGATAGGTGTTTTCTGAGATAGGGGTTTTTTGAGATGACCCAAATTTTGATAAACATCATTACATATTTATTTGAATATTTTTGATTATTTAAAACGTTTTATAAGTTTTTTTTTAAATTCTTATATTATTTATGTCTCATGTCATGGAACAATAAGTTGATTTTACCCAGTTGCTTATTCACTTTTACTAAATTTATCTATTTGATTTTGAATTTTAATAATAAATGACACTAGTAAAATATAGGTTTTTTAGCCAAAAAGATGAATACTGTGGAAATTCAACCAGAAATCATTTATTTATACCTATAGTGCATGGCCTAATTTTTTTCTCATATCTTATAATAAATCCCTCTATTTTCCAAAGATCTAACATCATTTCAACAAGTTTTATCCATTTATTTTATATGAAGTTCTTTTAAATCCACAATAATATTTGTTTTTTTTGTGTATAGAAATACTAATAATTAACTAAGATGGCATTCAAAATCTAAGATAAATTTCAAAGTATATAAAGATTTCAAAAAAAATATTATAGCAATTCAGATTCTCATACTGGAATAGGTCACTAGGACGAACGAACATTAACACTTATAGAATAATCATAATATATGTAAATGTTCTAAATGTCAAAACAAAATTGGAGTAAATTTGTTAAAAAACTGAGTTCGACATTCTTGTAACGATTATACAGTTGCTACGTTTTCTAAATCATAAATACTTAACTACTACAGAATTCACAATGCAAAGTTTAAAATCAATAAGACAATTTTAAAATGCCCAAGTTAATGGGAAAAAAAACTGGACGGACGAACGAACCAACACTATTTTTAGAAAAGTTTTGCTTTTAATAGACACATCACTTTTAATTTATAATTCATAATTAAAAATATGTTGATAAATATGTCTTACAAGTATTACAAAGACCTGTTGGTTCCTTCATTTGTACCAGATTTACAAGAACAAACAACGTTTCATTTTTCTCTTTATCTTGGCAATTTTCTTTCACAAGCAACACAAATTATTTCGGATCTTTTTAATGATCTAATGTAAACTATGGCATGTTTGTCATTGAAGAATCAATCACACTAAGAATGAATTTTATTACTAAAAAGCTTCACGGATTTTTCATTTTTAACTTGCGGATTTCTAAAAATGAATTTTATAGTTTAAAAACATAATTTTAAAGCTTTTTGTCAAGAAAAAATACACTCAAGTTCAAATGCAATTTATTCTTTAGGCCATGCGCTTATGATTTAAATAAAAACGTGGGGCTCGCTATATAGGTATAAATAAATGATATTAGTTCGAATTTCCAGAGTATTCATCTTTTTGGCTAAAAAACCTACATTTTACTAGTGATGATAAAATAAAATTTTCAAATATAATTTTTACTCATTAATAAAAATGCAAACAACATATCCTAAAATCAGACTGGAGCAAATAAATTTAGGAGAAAAAAAACATCTTAATATTAAACTAACATTTTTAAGCCATTAATATAATTTTCAATACTTATGATTGCACCTTCCTATAGATAGTTTTTTAAGCCTAGTGGTTAAATAGGCCTGAAATAATATTTTACTACATTTTCCATCCCTTATCCCTGATTTCAAAATAAAGGGCTTGATTTTTTCTGTGCTTGAAAGGATCAATTGTTGTTATCTTCAATGTTTTTTTTTTCTTTCTTGAACTAGATACATAACTAGATCACAATATTTTCTTTCTTGATTCCTTAATAAAACCATTGTTGAAAAGTTTGACAGCCAAACACCCAAGAATACGACAGATAATTTTATTGTAAAAAAAACTCTCACATGATTATGCAAACCATTTGTTGACAAACTCTCTAAATATCCTAGCAAGCACTGAACAAAAAACTACCCCCTCCTCCACTTTTCTTACTTTATTTGTCTGTAAAACAAAACAAAATTATTAAGTTTAGATTTGAAAGTCATCATTTACTGTATATACATTTGAAAATAGATTCCCAAATATTATAGACATTCAAATAATGCAGTTAATACTTTGTCAAGGAGACAAATTAATGGTTCAGTTAAGTGGTAAATATTAATTTCAGAACCCACACATGCCATGCCTCTTTAAAGTGGCAAAAAAGACAGAAAAGTAGACTGCAGCTATGCCAAAGCTTCAATTTAAAATTAGAAGAGCCTAAATCCACTACAAGCCCATGAGAGCTTCCTTAAACAGGAAAACTCACTCAGTTCAGTAGTCATTAAAATCCTACCGTCAGAAATAATTATATTGTAGGATATTAGAAACAAGCAAACAAAAACTAGAAGCCCAACACTAAATTTTTATTTTTTTTTATACTCATCTAGGTACTCATCTTGAGGGAAAGTATCAAAACATAGTTTACATAATTGTTTGGGAGTACAACAAAATTATTTGGATTTCACTTTTGTGACAATGCCTATTAAGTGGTGTTTTATCCTATTTTTATATTGGCTTTTGATAGGATATTTTAGGTTAGGATGGTGATTGCCCCACAGGGTTAGGCAATTGGTCTCGCAGGGTTAAAGCCCCTTGCAGGACCTAGAAATAGTACAAAAATTACTGTGAAAATATGAGAAAACACCCCTTAAGAGTGGCGTTGCTAAAAATGGGATTATACTCTAAGTGATAGTTACTCAAACTTACATATCATTCAGAGGAAAGAGGTGTTTGGGAAAAATGTGACATGTGTGTGTGATCATCTCACTAGTTTTGGAATCATGATGGATTTTAACAATGAAGTTAAAGCTGATGATCCTGGTAAGTTTATTTTTCAATAGTAAACAAAATAAACAAGACTTGCTCTACTATACAGCGTATTCATTTAACTTTCATTCCTAGACACTTTTTGATTATTTTGAGCTATTTTTAAATGCTTCATTGCAAAAACAAAGCTTTCATGAAATTATAACTCTCTACATAATGGTGATATGACTTCTAGAGCCATCAAAGATTATTTATTTGTATAGCTATCTTTAACCAACATATAAAAAGCTCTACTAAAAACATTGAAATGGTTTGAACAGTTTTTTTTTCAGTACTTAACCTTCTCTCCATCATATTTGGTGCCTCCTCCATTTTGGCTATTCTTGTCACTGAAATGTTACTTTATTTTGGAAGGTAATTTTAAAAACTGTTTGAAACTTATCATATTTCTCCCAAAAATTTTCAATTATTCTTTTTCATTAAATTGAATCTGAATTTTTCAATATAGAATGTTTTTTTTTTTTGTTAGGGACAAAGATGATGATGAAGTGAATATGAAGAGGTCTGCCGAGAAGAATGTAAACTTGTGCATGTCATTTGCACAACTTGGATTTCTAATCTTTGTAGGTAAATAAATAATACTGATAGAAGCTGTAAATAAGGGAGAGACAAAAATCATTTGTTTATAAATCATATATTCTCAAATAAGTCAAACAATTTTGTAGTAATTGGACACTAAGCAGATATTCAATAATGTTTTTAATGGCAAGATAACAATACTATTTTATATCAAATATTTCTTTTTTTGTTTTACAATAAGCTACAGTGACATATCCATCAACTTTATAGGTTGTTTTTAAAATTCTTTTCTATCTCTTAAAGTAAATGTATAATAAAATTGACCTGGTATACTTCAATAATATATAATCATTCAACCCAAAGCCAAATTTCCATCCTTTTAAAAGTTAACAAAAAAATAGGTTATAATAATATAAGTATTTTTACCTATTAAAACCATATATAATTTGGAATTATTCTCTGATACAAATGTACAGACACTGTTATACTGTGTGTCATGAATTTGAATATTCATTAATTCCTAGGTAGAAATGATATTTTACCCTGTGTTGTTTGTGAGGGTTTTGGAGCTGCATCCCATTTTGCGTTTGTGGCCTGCTATGCATGGATAGGTAATAATGTAATTTTTTTTATATTTCTAACCCAATGTAGTTGTTGATTTTAAAAACAGAATTAAAATATTCATCAACAACAAGTTTCATAATTTACAAATAAAAAAAATGAATGTTGGAAAACTGCCAAAAAATATACATTTTTGTGTCATAATTGTCCTGAGAATCACCTTATTAAAAATGAAGTAAAGAGGAAACATTTTATTTTGGATTATTTTTAATGCTCCAGGAATCCTTATGTAAGATTTTAAATGTATAAAATGACAATAACATTTTAAAATTCAAAATAAGATATATCTGAATGTACTAATGAATTAAGATTTTTTCTTTGAGTTTCTTTTTTGAGAAACAGGAGTTTCCTTTCAAATTCCAAGCATATAATTTTATGCTTGATAGAAATTAGGTTAGGCAGAGTTACATTGAGTACAGGGTAGCCCTATCATGTTGAAATCCCTATGCTATGAGACTGATTCTTAACAATCTTGTTATATTTTTAGTAATAGATTCTTCACAAGTGTACTACTGCTACAATTCGGATGCCCCACAGACGAACCTGAAGTTTCTTTCCATAGCTGCATATGGTGTAGCATTTGCCATAGGTGAAGCATATTCATTAGAATCTTTTCTTATATATTAGAATTTATTTTAGCTTTCAATTTTAATGAAATTTTAATCTTATTTGATCAAAAATAATTTATTATTAATATTTTTTATTAGCTGGAGGAGTGCTCATCACTAGTCTAACAAATGAATCCTATTTCTACCTAAGGAGGTAAACAATAGATACATATAATTATAAAAAAATGCAATTATGTCTCTTTGTCTGTCTGTTAAGAGCTGAACAAATGCTAAATTAACTAGCATTTTTAAAAATCAAACAAACACAATACTTGTTATCAAATATGAATGTACATTAAGGCGGGTTGAGTTCCAACTTTTTTGGAATTTCACATTTTTTCACATTGGCAAGGGTTACTGGGCCAATATAAAACCCTGTGAAAATTGAAAGAGGTTTTTTAATCCAAGGGCTTATAAAATGTGCCCGCCCAGTTATAAAACCAAAAATTGAAATTCCTTCAAACATAGGCATGTTGCATATCAAAATGACCGCATTGAAATGCTGATTACAGATCTGAAAACTGTTTTGAAAAATATTGTTTCAGTCTGAAATAAATTTCAAATAACCTACCAAAATGAACAATTTTGACTAAATCAGCCTTTTTAGGTACTTAATAAGCTCTTATTAGAACTAGGAGCAATATTTTTCAAAACGGTTTTCAGATTCATAATCAGCATTTCAATGCGGTCATTTTGATATGCAACATGCCTGTGTTTTAAGGAATTTCAATTTTTGGTTTTATAAGGGGGTGGGCACTTTTTATTCCCCCCCCCCCCAGCGCGCCCATTGTTTTTGGATTTAAAAACCTGTTTTAAGTTTCACAGGGTTTTATATAGGTCCAGTAACCCTTGCCAATGTGAAAAAATGTGAAATTCCAAAAAAGTTGGAAATCAACCCTTAAATTGTACATACATTAAAATTTTACAAGATAAAGAAAAAAAAAACAAATAGAAAATTATTTTTTTTTATGTTTCTCTGGTCAATATTTTCAAATGCATGCAGCAAAATGATTTTCTTCTAAGAAGAAAAAATTTATGAATAGAAATATTTGAATTTTAAGATTGTAACTGTAATATGTATTTTCAGAAGTGTGGAAGGCCATGTGGACAGTTGCTGGTTGAATGACTGGGCTGAATATGCAATCATCATTCCCATAGGTTTATTTTTTTTAAAATATTTAAAAGCAAATCTTTTCTGTAGATCTGAATGAATTAATAGCTATTGTTGTTTAATTAAACATGTTAGAATTCTCATAGATATTTCAAATTTGTAATAATCTAACACTAACAAGGTACAATATTTTAAGCAAATCATCTCTTAAATAAAGTCCTTAAATTGTAAATTTGTAAGTTGTAACAAATCTATTAATAATTTTGTTGAGACCAATTATTTGATATATTGCTTGTAACTTGTAAATTACCTGTTTGATGAACCCAATAATTTGGAAATTGCAACAAAAAAGCTTATTGTTTTTATAATCAAACTTAAGAAAGCCTAATTTATTTTCATCAGCATTAGTTTGCTTCAAAATCATTATCATTTGTTTAGAAAACTATAAAAATCTTAACTATTATTGTTTTCAAATAGACAAAATGGTGCAAAATATTTTTCCAACAACCCCTCCTCCTGAATTTCCTATCCCCTTAAAAGATTTAATGTAAATTTTAAGGAGTTGCAGTGCTTCTTTGCTTAGTTAGAATGGTCTTGACATATGTTTGGGTAAAGAAAAACTCAAGGTAAATGTTTTATTTTTCACTTGAAAATTTAGATTGCTAATGCTAAAATATTTTAATTGGATAATAATTTAACTTATTTAGTGACACAACATGTGAAATAATCTTGGATCTCCTGAAATCCTTCAGAAGTACACTGGTCCTAACCTTCGTGATGACTCTCAACATTGTCTTTGGTAATTTTGTACACTTTATAAACTTGAAATATTTTTCTTAAACTTGAATATAAGAAATTTTAATATCTTATTTACATAATGATGAACTGACTTTATAAAAGTAAAGATAAATGGAAATATTTAATTGATACTCCCCCTCAAATAAATTTTAAACATGGATGTGACCTAAATGTAGTCACCCCAGGACCTTGGTTAAAAGGTGTTTGCAGTAATATAAAATCTACTCTAATGTGGATATATGTACATAGATGTATCTTTTTAGCCTTTGTTGCTGACTCCCATGTCTTTGGCTACATAATTGTTGTTCTGAATGTTTTCCCTGGATTCTTCATCTTGTTGAACAGTACTGTTTTCAACTCTGAGGTAACTCTTGTTTACATCTAAAATTTCTTTATGATTTTGTTTCATTTTGTTTATCAAGTTGTCTAAAACGGTTCTTTAGTGAATTCACATTTGCAATGACAAAGGCCATTAAATCCATAAAATCACTACTGCACATAGTTTTGCTAATATGAGAAACTTTGAAATCGCAAGAAGTCAAAACACTTCTCCTGTTCTATTTTATATTGTGCAATGAATGCCTATCATATGAATAGCATTTATTTTATTTTCAGGTAGACATATATGGAAATCTGAAGAAGAACTTCAGAAGAAAGAATGTCCAAGGATTATAAATTTGTTTGGATTTGATATTCAAATGTCTAGGCAGTAAAATCAACTTTTATTTCTTATAAATGGATCAAATATCTTTTTTAAATTCATGATAATCATAGATTAAAAGATAGATTTGAATATTATTACCAACATATAATTTGATTTTTTGTACAAAGCAAGCCTGTAGGAAATTCAGATATTTCAGTCATAAAGTTTTTTTTTGCTTTAAATTTTTATAAATTTTTTCACTCGTTAAAAAAAACAGGTCTTGTTGGTTTTGTGACATCACCTCCTTCAAGGGGCATTTCATCATATTTTTACAATAGCTTTTCTCCTATTTCTACCCAGCATTTATTGATGTGGTTTTGTTTCATTAGTAATGATGCATTGACATGGTCTTATTTTTAATATGTCATGTTTGTGACATATTTAAAGAAAATGACTCATATGGCCTTAATTTTTTTTGCCAACATTTTTGTAATAAAAAGAAATTACAAATTAATGCCTCATTAAATTTAATAATTAAGGTTTTTTTCAATATGGCTTAATCTATTTATGCCCCACCTTGATATATTTAAAAAAAAATACATATCAATGTCTTACTAAATGAAAAAAAAATAATAATGTTGCTTCAATATGTGCTTAATTTGTAATGTGTCATCTTGATTAATTAAATAATTTATTTACTACAACTTTATTACTTCTATTCCCCCGGCTTGCTTAGTCTTGTATATATAGTTACACCTCCCAGCCAATAGGAGCAAAGCAAAGGGAACAGCTGACCAATAGGAATCCTCTACAAATCTGAAACCTCCATAACTTTTAGTTCAAACTTTTACTACTAGGTGGCCAAATGATTTTTGTATATTTGTATTACACACTCTAAAAGCATATATTTTCTTTTATAATGAATCAAAAGTAAGTCATTAAGGACATATCATTGCTACGTGTTTTTTAAAATAATGCCACATCAATAGCACCTGCGGCACAATCTTTAACATATGAAAAGCTTCTGTTTAAATAGACTAAAATACCCCTTGAGAGGCAATATCATGAAACCACCAATACCAAAAAATTCTTATTGATTTGAAAACTTTATATTTTCATATTTAACTTTATATTTAAAATTTTGTAATGAATTCAACTCAACTAGGAAAAAAACTTGGATATTACCTCAGGCATGCTTTACCGACCAGGAATTTATTGATATAATGAATTAAAGAATAATGGATTGGCCACAATTAGTAATTTAGGAATTATTAATTGTTCTATGTATTTTTATATTTTTTTAATATAGTTGTTTGCATTAAAAAGTAGTTTTTTCCCATATTCTCATTTTTCAAAGCAAAGCTTTTCTATATTTAAGTTCGGCCCATCCGCCCGTCCATCAGTCTGTAACGGTTAGCTCTTTTTGTTTAGGCATGTTGATTTTAAACTTTGCATGGTGATTCCTGTAGTAGTTAGGTATAATTCAGAGAGAATGTGCATTTCATACATTTTTATGTGATATTATTATTGATCTAATTTTTAGAATACTGAATCTTATGTCAACAAAGTTAAAATTGAAAGCAAAGCATCTCTATAATCAAGTCTTTAAAATGTAAATATGTTGTTAAACATAAACCTGCATT
Source organism: Acartia tonsa (assembly GCF_053477335.1). Taxonomy (NCBI): domain Eukaryota; kingdom Metazoa; phylum Arthropoda; class Copepoda; order Calanoida; family Acartiidae; genus Acartia; species Acartia tonsa. The sequence goes on from NC_137271.1 coordinate 47,950,390, forward strand.
TAAGCAGTTTCAAAAAAAAATTTACAACAATTTTGTTTAGACTTTTATACATATATAATTTGATTATTCAGTCCGACACTCTACACTCTAAGTGTTAATGTTTGTTTGTGTTGCTGCTTCAGAGCTTGGCTTTATGGAAATTTTCTTCCTTGTTAATAATAATATCAAATATTAAAATATAAAGATGTATCTTTAATCTATATATTTTTGTTAAGAGTTTTGTTTGAAGCTTTTGCATGTGTAGACTCATTGGAATTTATGAGGATGAAACTACAACCTAAACTTAATTATTACTAAGCAGATGCTTTACTTTGCAATTAATGTTATAATCGTCTTACATATTTTAAACCTTGCATTAAGAATACTGTAGCAATATTGTGTTATCTTAACAGTGTAGCAACTCTATAATAGCTACTGTAGAGTCAGAGCATCCATCAAAATTTTAGGACTAGGAGATTTTATAAACTTGTTTTTTTAAATGATAAAGAAAAGGATTGTACATAATGTTTACTTGTAGATTAACTATAATTTTGAAGTAAGTAAGTATGTTCATCTACAATGGTAAAAAAAATATCTTAAGGCAGTTTCCTTCAAAGTGTTTGGAAGAGTACAGAACCCCCTCCCTCTTATAATAAAAAAAAAGTATTTTTGTGTGTGTTTACTTTTAAAAGCGAAGCTTTTCTATAATTAGGGTTGGTCCATCTGTACATCTGTCCGTAACAGATAGCTCTTTTCATTAATTTAAACAGGTTAGAATTGTCCTATTGATTTCAAACTTTTCTTGCTGATTCCTATAACAGTTAGATACAACTTAGAAAGCGCAGAAATTGTATAATCGTTACCAGAAAGACCGTACTTCCATTTATAACATGCTGATTTTTTATATAAAATTTTTGTATGTTAAAATTATCCGATTCATTTGAGTTTTGGAATGCTGAATTCTATTACAACAGCGTACAATATTATTAGCAAAGTATCTCTATAATCAAGTCCTAAATATTGTGATGTATAGTCCCTTTCTTCCTGACTTGAGAGCAATGTATGTATTTTGTATATTAGCTTTTAGTTCTTGTGTCAACCGTTTCGGAGCAAGACATTGCTCTGCAACTCGGCACGAACATAAAAGTGAATAGTTGCCATTATATTTAATATTATTATTGTATGTTTAACTTGTCTTGAATTAATACACTTTATTAGAATATTTAGCTGTTTGTTCTTGCTATTACTACACGTCATTTTGGCGCAGTAGTGTAGTACGAATCTATAGCTCAGATTTTCTTTTAATTGTATTATTTCTTTTCTTTTTAGTTTGTTCAGGTATTTTTTGTGTTGGAACAATGGGCTTGACCATTGATGAGTGGAGGAAGTTGTCTCAGGATGAGAAGGACAACATGTGGGTGTCTCTGTTTAATTCTTTGAATAATAGAATTGATAATGTGGCGGCGGGGATGGCTGGGCGTGTATCGCCGCTGGAGAAGCATGTTAAGGAGTTGGCGGATAATGTTGATACTAATAGTGCTGCGGTTACTGGATTAGCTAACAGTATGGACGATTTTGAAGTTCGAACTGCTAATGAAAAATTTTGTTTCCTTGAACAAGAAAGTTTGGTGGTGTTGCCAACACTTTCTATGGACGATTTCAAAGCTCCAATTGCTAATGAAAAATTTTGTTTCCTTGAACAAGAAAGTTTGGTGGTGTTGCCAAACAGGTTAGGGGGGGGAGAGTGTATAGGTGGAGAGGACCAGGTAACAGTCAAGGAGATGGTGAACCAGGTCGAACCTCTGGAGGAGGAGAGACATGTGATGCTGGACCAGGTCGAATTCCTGGACCAGGAGAAGGATGGAGAGATGGTGGACCAAAAGAAGGATGGAGAGATGGTGAACCAGATCGAACCCCTGGTGAAGGAGAGATATGTGATGGTTAAGAACACCATGTCACCATCCTGTCCATTGAAGGACACCATGACACCATCCTGTCTAGTGAAGGACAACATGTGGGTGGAGGACACCAACATAATGTTCAGGGAAAGATATGTGCCGCCCTGGACATGTACTATGTTGGTGGAGGACAACATGTGGGTGGAGGACACCAACATAATGTTCAGGGAAAGATATGTGCCGCCCTGGACATGTACTATGTTGGTGGAGGACACCATGAAAGGGGAAAAGGTGCCGCCCTGGACATTGCAGGACAACATGTGGGTGGAGGACACCAACATAATGTCCAGGGAAAGATATGTGCCGCCCTGGACATGTACTATGTTGGTGGAGGACACCATGAAAGGGGAAAAGGTGCCGCCCTGGACATGTATCAGCAGGGAGAGAAGGATAGACATGTGTTGTTAAAAATATATCCTTTTATAGTTTGTTTTTACAGGGAGAAGAGGACAGTTGAGTATTGTTAAAAATTGTTAAAAATGTATTCTCTCTATTGTGTATTGATTAAACGAGTATTTCTTTCTACAATTTGCAGGGAAGAAGGATTTTCTCTATTGTGTATTGATTAAACGAGTATTTCTTTCTACAATTTGCAGGGAAGAAGGATTTTCTCTACAGTTTTGGATTGTATCAGCAGGATATACATGTACTACGGCGATTTGACGGCGGTGTGGCGGCGATCGATTTTTGTAGTTTTGTAATTAAGATATCTATAATTGAATAAGTTTTGTATCTGATAGATTTGACGGCTTATAAAAATGTATAGAAGTTGTGCTTCTGGAAGTATTTTTATTTAGGAAATAAAACTCGCAGATGTTATGTTGACATACAAATCATATAGATTATTTGTGGAGCAACTTTTTCTAGAATGAACGAAAATTTATCTGCTATTGTTATATCCCTGTATATTACTGATCTTATTCGATTTTTTGGGAATGAACGTCAATTTATTTTCCATTGTTGTATCCATTGCTAATCAATGTAGATCTCTGATATTATTCGAATTAGTGGGATAAATGTTAATTTATCTGCCATTGTGGTGTCCATGCATAAGGTTAGAATTTATAACATATAATTTGGAAAGCGCTGACATTGTTTAAATAATAAGAAGAGAAACGAAGCAACTCTATAAAGTTTGTGATGGAAAATAATTTGATTTATGGTAATTATTTGAATTCTGGAAATATAACATTTTGTTAACTATTGAATACGAGTTTATGAGATTATGTTATTATGAAAATCAAAATATATGCATTTATTTTTTTTTGGTTTGTTACACTGGAATTGGATATTTGGATATATTTATTTTTGTTTCAGACTATTGTGGTGTCTAACAGAGATAAGAATAATAAAAAATTGAAGATGGATTAATTTCAACGAAAATAGGAATACAATTTTGTAAAATTGTTAATGGAAGAAAATTGATTTTATTAAATGTTAATATCGTGATTTTATGAAAATTGGATAAAAATTTGAAATTAGATACTTTAAAAAGTATTAGAATTTTGATGAAAGGCTGAAAATTGTTTTAAAAGTTGAGTCAGTTATTATGGTTCTAAGTATTTAATTTTAAAAACAATTATATTGCGGTTTATGTATAAATAAGAGTAAAGCTACTCTTAAGTTTATATGAATGGAAACAAAATATTTTGAATATGGTTAAAATGTGCTATGAATAATAACGATTGTACTTGCGTGAAGATAGATATGTGATCTTTGATCTGTGATATATTATTCATAGTACGAAATTTCTATTATAGATAGAACAGAAATTTTGTTTGTTTTGTTTTTGAATTTACGTTGATTTGGATTGATACATACTTGTCATCATGATCAGTAGAATGTAATATTTGATTAATGGGCGGAATTTTTGTGGATTTAACTCGATTTATTTTAAACAATTAAATGGCGATTTAAGATTGGAATGCATAACTCAGCAAAAATTTTTAATGAAGCAAAAATTGTTATTCAGTATTTGATTATGATGTGAGATAGAGAGAGAGAGAGAGAGAGAGAGAGAGAGAGAGAAAGAGAGAGAGAGAGTGAGAGAGAGATATGTGTGTAGAATTGGATTGTACAATGGACATATTATATGTGGATTAATTATGATATGTGTGCAAAATTGAAATGTATAATGGTGTTATGTTATTGGAAATATTTGTGTGGAGAGAAGAGAACACTTGTTGATGTGTGTATAATGGATATATTATTTATGGATGTTTGTTGAAAATAAAACTTTGTGCAAGTTTTGACAATAGATCTATTATATATAGGATTGTGTAGGGAAGAGATGTCTATTGTGTATATCTATATCCAATGATGGGTGATGCAATATAGATTAATACTAAATGTGTTGTTTAGAATTGGTGGTTAAATGTTGCAAGTTTAGTTTGACTTATATATGACTTCTATTGTAATTGAAACGTTTTCGAATATGATGTATAAACCAAGGATATTAATATTCATAAAAATGGAGCATTAACACTCGTATAGTAAATGTTGATATATGATTTATATGATATATGATTTTTATTGTAATGAGGATATGATGTATAAAAACAAAGATGACAGCATCCGTAAAAGCGAAGTATTGAATGGTAGGACAAACGAACATCAACACTTGAATAGTGTCAGAACTGAATAATCTTTGTAAAAACAAGGAAGACAACATTAACAAAAGCGAAGCATTGAATGGTAGGATAAACGAACATCAACACTTGTATAGTGTCAAAACTGAAAAAATAAGTGCATAAGAGTCGATGTAAAATTGTAAGTAAATGTGTTAAAAAGGAACTGATTGATACAGATTGATGTTTTACTTACATTTTATGAACTTGCTTATAGAGTGGCTTCGCTTATAAACCGCTTAACACGTAGCACATCTACTTGTCGTTGGGTAGGTGATAGGTTTGAATCTCGGTCTGACACTGAGTCATAACTAACAAAGTTAAAAATGGTTCCTACTGCTACTATGTGAGATGTGTGACGTTAAAGTTAGAGTGGGGGAAATGTTTTGGCCAAATCCGGTGAAACTCGTTACCATGCACAGTTAAGATTTCTCGAAAAAGGTTGTGCATCTCAGAGTGTTGGTTGTCTGAAGGGTGATTGGATGCTTGACACTGCAAGCATAAAGTATTGTGCTTTATTGTCCCAGGAATCAATATACATCGAATCAATCGGATAATTAGATCATATATAATTATTGGATAATTAGATATTTCAACTGCTTCGATTAAAATGTTGAATTTTGTTGTTCCCGGAATTAGTATACCATCGGATAATTAGATCATATAGAAATTTGTGGTCAAATCAACATGTTTACAAATGGAAGTACGGACGTCATAGAAATGATTATAGTGTTGCTACGTTTTCTAAATTGTACCTACCTGCTGCAGAAATCACCATGTAAAGTTTGAAATACAAAAAGTAGATAGATGTAAAGTATTGATGGGCGGACCGAATCTAATTATAGAAAAAAAACAAATATATCAATAACACAGGGTGGTGAATCAAAATGGTCGTATGGATGGGCGGACCAAACCTAATTATAGGAGAAGCAATTATATAAATAACACAGGGTGGTGAATCAAATTGCACTCAAACTTGAAATTGAAACACTATGTGTTGCTAAATTTTGGATGAATCAAATTAAAGTGAATAGATGTGGGCGGATTTCAATCTATTTAAAAACTTGGAATATAATGAACGTATTGCGAAAGTTTTGGTGGATCAGAATAAAATGGAAGAATATTGAGGGGCGGATTGAGATTTACTAAAACTTGGAATTATAATGGATGTGTTAAGTTTTTGTTTAAGCTTAAATTTTATTAAGGACACTCGATATAGAATAGTATATATTGCGATTTAGTGATGTTGATTCAGCAAAATTATTTATGAAGCTTAGAATTTCATGAAGCAAAATTGTTATTATGCATTAGATATTTGTGTGGAGCTGTCTCTCTTCATGGAGAAGGGGGGTGGGCAATAATTTGGCAAGGAAAGTTTGCACTGTCTCTCGGAGTTGGTATGCGCAAAATGGGGTGGTGCAGAGAGGTAGCTGCAATGATGAGCAGGAGTTGGGCGTTGTATGCGCAAAAGTTGAGCTGCGCAAGAAAGTGCTCTCAGGTATAGAGCAAAATAGTTAGTTGTGCTTCAACTTTCAAGATTCTAATACATAAAAATAGTTGTGGATGATATAAGTTATTATTCAGATATTTCATTGAATAATTAGGTAAATTTTTTACTGTATTAGACTAATATATTGTATTAAGAATTATTTTTATGTTGCTCGATTATTGACAAACATTTGATTAATATTATATTTCTTAATACATTTTTAAGAAGACATGTTGAAATTTTATTTGTTAAGTGATAACATTTAAGTATGGCATCTAAAATAATTGTATTATGTTTTAGATTGGTCGAAAAGAGGAGTAGTTGTGGTGGTTGAGATACAGTATTACCTGTTGGTGAGTTTTAGTTTGTTAAGATTTTATTTTTAATGATGTTCAATATTGATATACATTTGATTAATATATACTAATACATGTTAAAGAAATTATTTTATTTTGTTGAGTGAAAATAAAATATGTATTAAATAAGTTTTGGCATCTAAAATGATTGTATTTTGTTTTAGATCGGCCGTAAGAGAAGTAGTTGGTGGTGACTGAAATCTGGTTTTGAATTTGGCCATTGTTTTGTGTTGACATTGATATTATTTGTAGGTGAGTGATTTGTTTTGTTTTTTATTTGCTTTTTCTATTGTCATTGTTAGTAAGAAAAATGTCGGAATTTGATGTAGACAGGCATTTTGAAATGGCTTATGAGTTTTGGGAAGATATTCGTGAATTCTTTGCTCATTTTAACAGTGTTTTATCTACGCATATACACAACCCTGCTGAACCCAAGGAGTTTGTTAGAGATTGTGCAAAGAGTTACTTGACCAAGTTAGAGGCTTTGTTCAATTGTTTTAGCATCGCTAGGCCAGAATATGGTGATCACTTTGAAGATACTAGAATAAAATTGACTCCTATTCTAGAGAATATTGATGCTATGTATGATGATTTAAAGGACTTAATTACTGTTAGAATAATATTAGAAAAAGTATAGAAAATTATATTATTGTAGTTGATATTTTAGGAGCATTATTTATGATTGTTTGGTAATTGGGTCAGTAATATTGTGAAACATGCTATTGCTGCTGGAGAATCTGTTTATAGATTAGATGTGAAGTCTGTTGAAGTTCAGGATGCTAAAACTGCTCTCAATAATGCGGTCAGGAAGCTTGGAGTATCACCAGGAAGGTAGATATCAAGTTCAAGGTTCCTGTATTCTCTGGCAACTATAAGGAGATTTAGTGATCATGAAAAGTACCTGTAGCTAACAACTGAGTGCTTGCACAAAACTCCAAAGGAATCCTGTGCTGGATTGACAACATATTTGGAATGTATGGAGCTGCTGGAGTTTATGGATTTACTAATATTCTGTCTATTGTGCAACAGAATATGTTTCCACATGATGTACTAGAGCTGAAGAAGTAGTTGAAAGTAAAAGGAGAGGTGATGATGTTACAGATTAAATACTTGCAAACAATGATTGATGAAGCTATCTTTGAGCTTGAATATGATATCTCTATATATGGGAAGACTATTACTGATCTTGGCAAGAAGAGTCTTAAATCAACCAGTAGTGGCAAATCATATGCAACTAATGATAGTACTGGTGATAGTGATGATCATAATCCTACTGAAGCAAGTCAATCTGTTGGTACTGGTGATAGTGATAATCATAATCCTACTGAAGCAAGTCAATCTGTTGGTACTGTTGTTGCAACCCTTTCTCAACCTGTTATAAGTACTCCAATCAACAGTCCAACTGCTGCCAAGGAGAAGAAAAGTAATTAGATTGCTAGATTTATAATAACTGTTGAAAAGTTTTGAAGACTTGGAGGTGTTAAATTTAAGCATTTAAGCAACAGTTGTGGATAATAAGACGTCGGAGAGTAGTTTTGAAGCTTAATTTGAAAATTGAGGATTCGTATGTCAAGGATAATGAGATAACATTGAGTTAAACGAAATATGTTGATATTGTAACATTTTGAACAGATGTGCACAGTGTGCCAGAATAACGTAAATAAATGCACAGTGAGTCAGGTAGCTACAAAGAGGCTGTTGTGTTGTTTGAGAAAATCACAGTTGCTAAGTGGAAACCAGTTTATAACTAAGCTAAGGTCAACTGGTATGGTTATATTGTTTGTGGTGTTGTAGCATTGGTATGGTTATGTCATTTGTGAGATGTTGATGGATTGATGGATAATGATGGATTGATGGATATGAATGATACTACTATTATCAAGAAAAATTTGGCAAAAGAAAATGAATATTATGATCAATGATTATGAATAATTATAGTTTTATGTGTGTTAATTCAAAGAAAATGAATATTATGATCAATGATTATGAATAATTATAGTTTTATGTGTGTTAATTCATAGTTTTATTTTATGTGTTAATGTTTAAGTATTTGTTGAGGCAGTAGTAGTCTCGAAAGGTTTAATATTAATGCTTTTATAACAATGCATCTCTAATGACATGTTTTTAAATCAATGCATTATATGTTAATCAATGCATTTTCAATGTTTGTATGTTAATCAATGCATTATATGTTAACCAATGCATTTTCAATGATTATATGTTAATCAATGTTTTTTTTTAAAAAAAAAATAATAAAAAGAAAAAAAAAACACAAAAGAGTTCTAAGGAACCAAAATAAAAAGAATAAAAAATGATTATGAAGTGTTTAAAGATCTGGAAATAAAAAAAAAAAATAAAAAAATATGGCAGGTGTCATACCAGATCAATTATTATCTATTTTAATAAGCATTCAATGCTACTTATAATATATATATGATAATTAACATGTAACAAACATATTGTTATATTCAATCTGAAATATTACAGTTTCGAAATTCATGTGCATGTTAAAGCCAGGGAGAAATGTGATGTATAGTCCCTTTCTTCCTGACTTGAGAGCAATGTATGTATTTTGTATATTAGCTTTTAGTTCTTGTGTCAACCGTTTCGGAGCAAGACATTGCTCTGCAACTCGGCACGAACATAAAAGTGAATAGTTGCCATTATATTTAATATTATTATTGTATGTTTAACTTGTCTTGAATTAATACACTTTATTAGAATATTTAGCTGTTTGTTCTTGCTATTACTACACGTCAATATGTCTTGAAACATTATTATATTATGTTATACTAGCTGCTATGCCCCTAGAGGCCTCTATTACACATAAAATTGTTTTTTTTCAATCTATTTTTAAATCAGTTAATTACCAAAAATATTTTCTATCCTATAGATGGTGTTAGTTATGTATTTAGCTAATTGCAAAAAAAATGTATCCAGGCAGGCCTTTTTTATTTTTTTTATTTTAGTCGATTTCTCTAGTGAGGGTGGTGTTACGTTACCTTAAAATTAGATATCATCCTTCCTGGGACTTATGAGAAGCCAACCTGTTAAAGAGAACCCGAGATCCTTCGGTACAATCATACACAAGACAAACAGACATCATGTAACCTTATATTATAAGGATTGAAAAAAAAAGTTTAGGTTTAGGCATAGTGAAAAAAAAACTCCAAAGGGATAAGAGAATGGACTATAATTTGATGTACATCCCCTATGATGATACACATGGTTAAAACGTTTGAACACTCAACTTAATGAGCGAATCACACGGAGGGAGGGGACATTGGGTCCTCAAAGTTTTATAATAACGTTTTCTGATTTGTTGGCTTATCAATTGGTATGTTGATTAAGCTGGGAGTCCAAACGTTTCAACCACTATTTTTCATCTACAGAAGGGTTAAATTTGTATATCATCATTGGATAAGTCAATTTATTAACCCTTAACAGTCGGGCCCCTTGCCGCACCTTAATCGGTTGGGGGGGGGGGGGCGTTCAACGACCCCCCCCTCCCCCCCGACCGTTAATGGTTAACCATGGTCTTATCCCTTTAGATCCCTGGAACGAACTAATCATAATTCATTAAAAGCCCCCAAAGTTGATGTGCCAATGAATAAGAAAACGTTATTAAAAATTTGGGAGATTAGTTAGTGGAATAAACTGCCTAATGTCTCCTCCCTCCCTGACAAAAAATCTACTTTTAGGGCAATTTCATTAATTTGTTTCCTAAACATTTGGAGCACTTTCAAGCTCTTTATAGTGGCAATAAAAAGGGGATAGATTAAAAAAAACTTTTGGCCAAAGTATCCTGAATGACGTCATATTAGATAAATAGATTATTCTAATGCTACGCCATTTAGGATATTTTGGGTAAAGGTTTTCACATTTGTCCCAATTTCTTATAGGCACTATAAAGAGCTTTGAGCAATAAATTTTTACAATTAATTTTATTTTCACGCTCATTATATTCGAAGCTTATTATAGTGCCTATAAAAAAGAGACATAATACTGGCCTACCATTGGACATTTTGTCTGTGTTTCAGCCAATCTTGGACATTTGTATTGTAAGACATCATATTTGTAAAGGAACAAGGATTTAAAAGGATAAGATAATTGCAAATACATTGAAGTGTACATTCCCACCAATGATTACATGCAAAATTATCCAAAAGGTAGATTATATTTAGTGGTTGAAATGTTTGGAAACTCAACTAAATGAACCAACTAATTAAAATACATGAAAAGTCCCCAAAGTTGTTAAGCAAAAAACATGTTATTTTAAAACTTTTGGGACTAGTGTAATAAACAGCCTAATGTTCCCTCCCTCCCTTCTACAAACAACATCTTAAACTTCGACTATTTGTAGCTAATATCATTGAATATGATGTGCCTATTATAGTATAGCAGAGCCCTAACCCTGCAGGAACTATACCTATGGTGCTACTATGTAGCTAATATCATTGAATATGATGTGCCTATTATAGTATAGCAGAGCCCTAACCCTGCAGGAACTATACCTATGGTGCTACTATGTAGCTAATATCATTGAATATGATGTGCCTATTATAGTATAGCAGAGCCCTAACCCTGCAGGGACTATACCTATGGGGCTATTATGTAGCTAATATCATTGAATATGATGTGCCTATTACCTATTAGAGCCCTAACCCTGCAGGGACTATACCTATGGAGCTATTATGTAGCTAATATCATTGAATATGATGTGCCTATTATAGTATAGCAGAGCCCTAACCCTACAGGGACTATACCTACGGGGCTATTATGTAGCTAATAATAAAGTAATTAACCCATTAATGACAATAGGGTCTTAAACGACGTACAAATTCAAACCTTTACTATCACTCTATTTTTTTATGCTGTCCTTTTTAAATGTTTGTAAATAACTGAATAGAGCTTCAAGTTTTGTCCTCTACATTGTTTGGACTCTCACTAAATTCGATGACCAGATGAAATCATATTTTCATGGCAGAGGTGGATAAAATAGGAAAAAATTTCCACACCAGGTCTAACTTTTTTCTTTTAAAGAATTAAAACATGCTTATTTATAATTAATTATAGCATTTATTATATATTTTTAGTTTCTGCTAAGTTTTCTTTAATTTTAGTTAGTTTACATACTTTTTTTTGATAAATTGTTGTGCGTCGTATTCGATGCATCCGGACTAATCATTTTAGCCATTGCGTCCTTTTTGACCTTATAGGACTAATCATTTTAGGATTTTACTGTATAATCTTCTATAATCTGCTAGTTGCTTCGCCCCTAACCTCTAGGGCGGGTGGGGGATGTCAGGAAAATAGCATAAAACCATTCAAAGGTATTTATAAAGCTTCCGTGATAAGTAAAACCAATTCAGACCTGCAATTTCTATAATCTTTGACTTGAGACAAAAAACCTTACTACTTTATAGTATGGAATACAATACAAGCAGCGGCTACGCCCCTAGAGGCATCTAGGGGCCCTTAGGTTGCGGGAGGAGTCAAATCCCCTCTTTCAATCACAATTTTTTAAAGAAAATTTTAAAAAAAAATTATTTATAAATTATTTTCTTGGGGTCATTTCTCTTGGGATGGTGGTGGTACCCTCCTTTAAAATAGTTATAAACCTTACCAGGACCTAGTAGAAGCTACCATTTAACGGAGCACCATATAGGTTCAGTGATTAGCAAGGTCCTTTGGTACACACACAAAGACATACAGACAAAGACAAGGATATAAAAATAGTAGCGCAGATAATCTACAACTAGGGTCTGTCTGTACGTCCACCTGTCTGTATTTCCATAATTGCATCCAAATAAATAATAGCTACCTTACAACTAGGCAATGTATGTATGTCTGTCTATATATCCAAAATTACAGCCAATTAAAGACTGTAAATATGTTTATACTTCTGTAATTTTTATTACATCCTAGCTGTTAAGGGATTCATAAAAATAGCGCAGATACTCTACAATTATGGTCTGTCTGTACATTCGTCCGTCTGTATATATATAATTGCATCCAAATAATTAACAACTACTCCTACAACTAAGAAATGTATTTGTTAGGGAAGTAATAAGTCAATGGCCGATAAATTGATGTACTTACTCAGGGATATTATACCATAAAATCTTTCTGTAGATTACATTTAGTGGTTGAAACTTTTGGACCATTAACTTAATAAACCAATCAATCAAAATACAAATACAATTCCCCAAAGATGGTAAGACAACAAATAAGGAAAAGTTATATAAAACTTTGGGGACTAACAGGAGCAAGGGGGGGGGTTGTCATGTATTGGGTTGTTTAATATAATTGTCGACAAAATAATATTTCTTTGCTAAAGCATTGTAATAAAGTGATATAAAGGATAATAAAGATAATAAAGGATATCTCTCTGTGTATCTGCTTAACTGCTATGCTTCTTTTTCACTATGTAGCTTCTCATAGGTTCTGGGAAGGTTTATAACTATTTTTGGTTAGGTTACCTCCACCCTCCAAAGAGAAATCGCCCCTTAAAAAAAGACCCCCCAACACAAGAAAAAATAGAATTAACTAAATGAAATTTATTCTTTTTAAATCTAAAATAAAAAATATTGTTGTTGAATTCAATGACCTCTCCCCATCTCAAGTGCCCCTAAAGGCCTCTAGAGGCGTAGCCACTGGTGCCAAATAATTATATTCTGAATTGTTTTATACAGACGAATGGACGTACAGACAGACACTGATTGTAGAGTATCTGTGTGATGTATCCTTATAATAAAGTAACAGGATATACATTCTACATATGTCTGTGTTTACTAAGGGATCTCACTAACCACTGAACCGATGTGGTTCTCCTTTACATGGTAGCTTCTCATAGAACCTGGTAAGGTTTATAATTATTTTGGGGGAGAGTACCACCACCCTTCAAAGAGAAATCGCCCCTTAAAAAAGACCCCCCAACACAAGAAAAAATAGAATAAACTTAATGAAATTAATTCTTTTTAAATCTAAAATAAAAAATATTGTTGTTGAATTCAATGACCTCTCCCCATTTCAAGTACCACTAAAAGCCTCTAGGGGCGTAGCAACTAGTACCAAATAATTATATTCTGAATTGTTTTATACAGACGAATGGACGTACAGACAGACACTGATTGTAGAGTATATGTGTTATGAATCCTTATAATAAAGTAACAGGATATACATTCTACATGTGTCTGTGTGTACTAAGGGATCTCACGAACCACTTAACTGATATGGTTCTCCTTTACATGGTAGCTTCTCATAAGACCTGGTAAGGTTTATAACTATTTTGGGGGAGAGTACCAAAACCGCCCTAGGATAAATCACCCCTAGAAAATAATAAACCCCACTCAAAATTTTTTTAAAAATTTTTCTCTAAAAACTGTAAATAAAAGAGGGGGTTTGACTCCCCCCCAACCCGAGGGTCCCTGGATGCCTCTAGGGGCGTAGCCGCTGCTAGTATTGTGTTCCATACTATAAAGTAGTAAGGTTTTTGTCTGAAGCTAAATATTTTAGAAATTTCGGGTCTGAATTGGTTTTACTTATCAGGAAAGCTTTATAAATATCTTGGGATGGTTTATGCTATTTTTCTGACATTCCCCATCCACCCTAGAGGTTAGGGGCGAAGCAATTAATAGATTATACAGCAAAAGCCTACGATGAGTAGTCCGATATAGTACAAAATAGACGCATAGGAAAAATGATTGGTCCGAATGCGTCGGATACGACGCAAAAAAAAACTTCTTTGGTATGCCACAAATCAATAATTCTAAAAATACAAATGTCTTCCAATCCCTTAAGGAAGCTGTGTTTAAAATTTCAAGCGATTCTGACGACAGGGGGGAGGTTCGGCACTAATGGGTTAACAAACAAACGAAAAACCAACCCCATATTTTAGATTAGGGGAGGGGGGTTTTTGTGCTCGACCAGGCAATTTGAGGAAATACACCAATTATTATAGTTCTACCTGTATGAAAAGTAAAGAAAACCAAGCTACCCAAGAAAGATCTAATAAAGTAGTCTATGAAGCAACACATTTCATAACAAAATAACATTCTACATTTAAAGATATCAAAATTATTTCAAAGGTTTCGAAGATTATTCAAAAAAATAAAAATTTTAATTTGAAAAAAAATATCCTTATAAAAAAGTAACAAGGTTTCTGTGAGTCTGTCTTTGTATCTATTTGTACTGAAGGATCTTGCTAACCGCTGAAACGATGTGCTTTTTTTAAACATTGTATCTTCTCATAGATTCAGAGAAGGTTTATTCTATTTTGGGGGAGGGTACCACCACCCTCCTAATCTCCTCAAGAAAATTCAGAGAGAGAGATTCAATATAAACAGGGAGGGAGGGGACATTAGACTCTAAATTACAATGATTCTATGTAATTATGTTATCCTATTCGTTGGCTCAAAAACTTTGGGTACCTGGAAGCCACCCTCAGCCAAGTAGCTTATAGAAGCCTAAAAATCAGCGGCGCTTTCTTCTAGCAATAGCTTTAAGCCCCAGCTGCAACCTACCTAAGCATTTTATAGAAGCTGTAGCAATTGATATAAGATTGTTGTCAATTTACTATTTTGCTTGCTAATATGAAACTCATTTATTGGTCAGTTCTATCAACCACTAGGAGGGGAGGGAATAGAATTGCGTGGGTGAATGAGAAGTATTGTTATTTTTGCCAGCTTCGATTATTTCTTTATCAGAGTACATGAAAATGTGGTGCAACATCCACTTAATAATATATCGATTACCGTGGCTGAAGCCACATTCAGCCATACAGCTTCAATTTTTCCAGTATATCCTTTATTTTATCTTAAAATCTCTCCTCTCCTACATTCTGAAATAGCGGCTACACCCCTATATAGAGACCTTTAGGATGGAGGGTAAATGTATCCTCTCCAAAAATAGTTAGAAACCTTCTCTAGTCCTTTATCTAGCTTCACTGTAAAGGAGATCCTTATCTGTTGAGTGGTTCGCGAGATCCTTTGCTACTGACAAAAAAGCTTAAAACTGTAAATATTAGGATTAGTTTTCTATTAGTTATTTTAAACAAATTACTAATCCTGCTTATTATGGAGGGGTAAACTTATGGAGGGAGTGGACATTGGACTGTAAATTATGTTGGTACCCAAAGTTTCATCTTCAAGCAATCTTTTTCCTTGTTAAAACTTTGGATACTTAATTGAATTTTGATTAGTTAATTCTGACAGTGTCCTAACTTTTTAAACAATAATTTGTATTTAGAAAATAATTAGGTTGCTGCCATACTTTTGGACACAATCGTTTTCCTTATAGTTAGAATATGCATTTTTAATTTTGCCTTAAAATTTAATGTTTTGTGTTCAATTTTTCTGCTTATCTCCACAAGTAAACATAATAATTCCAGGGACATAGATATAGGGATATTAAATATTAAAAAAAGAAGCAGCTTATAGTGCCTAATAAAAATAGTTGTCACACAATACAAATGATCAATGATGGTGATGATGACGGGGGGGGGGTTCGACACTTCAGGTAAAAGTCCTCTCCACGTAACCTTTGAACATACTCTGTATTTTAAATGGCTGTTTAACGGGCAGAATTGCTTAGGATAATCAACACCCATCACAATAACCCTTTGATTGCACGACCTTTGTACCTGTCTTGAACTGAAGCATTTCCCCTACTCTAACTATCTATGTTGCACATCTGACATAGCAGCAGTAGGAACCATATTTTAATGTCTTTAGTTGTGACGCGTTGTCAGACCGAGATTTGAACCTATCACCTTCCGGATGACAAGCAGATGTGCTTTGTGTTGAGCCAAGATCGAGGGTAATTACCAATGATAGGCCAGTATACATTATAATTGATCAATGGTAAAATGTATAGTTGTACTGGCCTATCATTGGTCATTTGTATTGTATGACGTCATTTTTATAAGGCACAATAAACTGCTTCATTAAAAATTACATCCTAATAAAAAAGTATATGTCTGTGTGTGTTTAGCAAAGGATATCGCTAACCACTGTATATATATTGTTTTCTTTTTCAGTGAAGCTTTTCATAGGTCCAGGGAAGGTTCATGTCTACATCCTCCCATGAAAATCGCCCATAAAAAATGACACCCCCAATTTTTATTTTATGTTTCTCTTAAACTAAAATTAAGGTAAAGATCTCCCCTCCATTTTACTTAAGTGCCATAGAGGCCTCTAGGTGCAAAGCCGCTAGTAATACACATGTTATAATTATAACTTTGAAATTATTGGAATGGAGATAAAAGTATCTTTCATTGGCCATTCCTTAATCCCTGAACAGTTTATAGCAGGGAGGGAGGGGACATTGGGTTATTTATTACACTAGTCCCCAAAGTTCTATAATTATGCTTTCATATTTGTTGGCTCAACATTTTTGGAGATTGTTTTATTGGTTTTTGATTGGTTGGTTCATTAAGTTTCATCAATTATTTATACTATGTAGAAGGGGTAATTTAATGTATCATCATTGGGGACATAGATCATATCATTGGCAATTTCCTTATCCCTTTAAATCCCTGAATAGTTTATGGAGTGAGTCTTCAATATCACATTATTAAGTCAATAGAACAGGATAATCCTTCTATAGAAGCATCTGTCTTATATAATAATGGATCGATATGGTTCTCCTTTACATATGTAGATCCTGTTAATATTGATAACTATTTTGGTGGAGGGTAGATTTACCCTTCTAACACTAAAAAAGAATGAAACCCCTAAAATTTTACTTTATATAAGGACTAGCGCCTACGCCCTCTAGAGGGCTCTAGGGGCACTGATAGTGGGGAGAAAAAGTTGCCCTCTTCCCTTAATATATTTCTGTTTTAGTTTGTGTCTTTAGTCAAACCGACACACACATACACTCACACACACACACACACACATACAAACAAACACTCATACACACACACACAAACATACAATCACTCACACTCACATACATACATACACACACACACACACACACACACACACACACACACACATACACAAACATACACACACACACCTAAACATACAAACACTCACACTCACATACATACACACACACACACACACACACATACAAACAGACACTCATACACACACACAAACATACATACACACACACAAACAGACACACACACACACATACAAACTCACACACACACACACAAGAGACATCCTGTTACTTTTAGATAAGACTAACCGTGCTAAATGTTATATATATTATGCGGAAATAATCTCTTAACTTAAATAACTCCGGGTGAGGTTATATTGTAACAAGAATGACATCATCCATTACTTTATATGGGCCATTTGTTGTCAACAAAACTGGCATTTAAGATTTACTATAATATAATACAATACATAATCATATAAATCGGTTTTGAAGCCATACAGAAATAGTTATATTCACAACGTATTATAGACAGCTTTCCGCAGATATTAAAAGAAAAAATTTCAAATTTAAAACCAGTTTTGTTAGCCCCCAAGAGGTCGAAGGCATGGCCTAATAGGACCAGTATCAATATTATGACTTTTATTTTAATATTCTTGGAAAAATGTATATAATTTAATATGATTTTTCATTACAGAGAACCTGTTCTATTCCTGTGGATCGATATGAATTGGTTTTGAAGCCATACCAAAAAGTCTATCCGTAATAAATGCTGAGAAAATTCTTCACTTAATGGACGTTTTATGTTTAAAAGACAGACCGACGTATCAAGTAATTTCTTAAGAAGATGATTTATATTTTAATAATCTAGCCGTCTATCTTGTATTAGCAGCTGATAAATAATTAGCTTCATTAATAAAAATAACAATATTACAATTACCTATTACTTGGATGTTAGATCAGATTTTCATGTACTCTTATAAAGTTATACTCGCAGTTGGCCAAAACAATGAGAACCCCAATCAACCCCCTTAAACCGATCAGTTTCCCTGCTACTAAATGAACGAAGGGACCAATAAACTAAATCCATATTAGTAATTGAAATAGTAAATTGACGACAATTTTTTCCAATTTTATAATCTTCACGTAAAAGTCCAAATGTCCATTAACCATTTTGAATATTTAGAATTTAAAAAGATTGTTTTTTGGATGTTGTCATCCTTGTTTTATTTTCAAGCAAAAAGCACTAAATTAAAAAATATAATCATCATGTAAACCGAATTTGACAAGCTTTACAGCATTATACAGTCAAACCTACACACACACATACACACACTCAGACAGACACACACACACACACACACAAACCTACAAACTAAGTGAGTTACAAAGAAGATTTGTCAATTCCATATTTGCCATTTATAGTTTTATAAGCGAAGCTTTCCTATAATTAGGGTCGGTCCGTCCGCCCAGAACGGATATCTTTTCTTTTGTTAATTTAGGCATGTTAGAATTGTTCTATCGATTTCATATATATCCCTTTGCATTGTGATTCCTGTAGCAATTAGGTACGATTTAGAAAGCGTAACAACTCTATAATCATTACAAGAATTTGCATTTTAAACATGTTGATTTTCAAAATTTTTAACAACTAATTTTTATGTGATTTATTTATCTGATTGGTCTTATTTAAGATTCTGATTCATAGGTTAACAAAGTTAAACATTATAAACAAAGCATCCTAAAATTGTATGTATGTCCTTAAGTATTATCATGTATTTAGGCAATTTTATAACAAATTTACTTACAATTTTGTTTCGACTTTTCTATACTTCATATTCTGATTATTTAGCTCTCTACATGAGTTAATGTTTGTCCTACCATTTCAGAGCTTCGCTTTTATGGATGTTGTCATCCTTGTTTTATGTAATAGCTAAGAAGAAGAAAAATATTATATCTATTAGCAGGTTTTAACACAACCCTTCCAAGAGAAACGGCCCCAACAAAATATAGCCCCCTCCCCCCCTCCCAAATCAAAACTTTTGCTAAAGGTAAATATTAAAATTACAGGATCGACAACCCCATTATCTATACTGCCTCTAGGGGCGAAGCTGTTTTTTAAAAATGAAATATCATTTAATTGTTTAACAGCTTATATGTGAATTTCAAATTTATTCCTTTTTGAGAAAAAAAAAATAATCTTGCTGATACTTGTATATTGGCTTCTTTTAGTAGTGAAACAACCTTATATATCACTCTGTGTGTCCGTCCGTCAGTCCATCAGCGAAGCTACTAATTATTTTCCCCATTGTAAAATATTCTTGGTTTTAAAAAATGCTCTTTAAATCTCCTCATCCGTATTCCTATCCATAATTATTTTTGTGTTTTGCTACTTATGCATGTTTAAATCATTATTTTTTTGGTGGAGGGCTAGACTAGACTATATTCCTTTATCTCTTTTGTAACTCCTTTTTTCAATGAAAGTGACCAAGAGTTGCTATGCTTCCTAAATCGTACATAATTGTTATAGGAATCAGTATGCAAAGTTTGAAATTGATAGTACAATGCTAACCTGCTTAAATCAACAAAAACAGCTAAGTGTATGTGCGTGACAAATGGACAGACCCTACTTATAGAAAAACTTTGCTTTTGAAAAAGAAAATGATGTCTATCCAAAGCCCAAAATCTTGGAGAAATTTGTCTGTTACATAATGATACATATTTTTTAGTATGGATCATAACCAGTTCTAATCCAGCAGAAATTCAGAGTTAAGTATGGACATAATTGTCCTTAGTAAAATAAAACATGCATTTTTTTATTTTTGCTCATAATTATAATTTAAGTATTTGGTGTTAAAATTTTTGTTTTATCTCTAAAGTAAACATTAGAAGCAGTGACGTGTAGAAGGGGCAAGTAGTCAGATGACATATTCACCATCCTAGCAATTCTAAGGGGTTAGGTTGCAAACATTTAACCTCCCAGGTAGGGAGGGGACATTAGGTTGTTTATTACACTAGTCCCCAAAGTTTTACAATAACATGTTCTTATAAGATTGCGTAACAGTTTTGGGACTTATTGAATTCTAATTGGTTGGTTAAATTAGTTATGTGTACATATATTATTTTGAAGCCGGCTGTGAAAAAAAGTGGCTTCGAAAAAGAGAGAATATATGCTATTAAGTAAAATTTCTTAGTATTTATATAGTAAAACTCCATATATAAAATTGCAGCCGGCTTCAATATTTTTTGAAATTTTAGTGATTTTTTCACATATATTTTTCAATAAATTCCTTTGATTAATTACCATTCTCAGATTTCGAGGAAAATTAAATTTTTTTAAATAAGGGAAAATCAATAAAAATAAATTTTTCAAATTATTAAGTTAAAAAATCACTAAACTTGTCATGATCGCTTCTAGTTTGGTTGTAATTTACCTAAAAGGAATCTTTGAACCATTAAACCTAACTTTCTTGATTATTGACCAATTTCAACCATTTTTTTTTCTTTCACCTGGATATTCATTGGATATTCCAAGTCTGATATCGTACTTTACCTAAAATGACTATTTGAACCATTAAATCCAACTTTTTTGATTATTTACCAATTTCAACCAATTTTTCCCTTTCACCTGGATATTAATTGGAGATTACAAATCTGCTATCGTAGTTTACCTAGAATGACTCTCTGAACCACTAAACTCAACTTCCTTGTTAATGGACTGATTTCAACAAAAAAATTTCTTTCACAAAGAAAATCATCTATCTATCTATCTAACGGACTATCTATCTATCTAACGAACTATCTATCTATCTAACGGACAATCTATCAATCTATCTAACGGACTATCTATCTAGCTAACGGACTATCTATCTATCTAACGGACTATCTATCTATCTAACGGACAATCTATCTATCTATCTATCTATCTAACGGACTATCTATCTATCTAACGGACTATCTATCTATCTAACGGACTATCTATCTATCTAACGGACTACCTATCTAACGGACTATCTATCTATCTATCTAACGGACTACCTATCTAACGGATATTCTATCAATCTATCTATCTATCTATCTATCTAACAAGCTATCTGAGCTATCTATCTATCCAACGGACTATCTATCTATCTATCTAATGAACTATCTATCTATCTAACGGACTATCTATCTGTCTATCTATCTAACGGACTATCTATCTATCTAACGGACTATCTATTTATCTAACGGACTATCTATTTATCTATCTATCTATCTATCTATCTATCTATCTATCTATCTATCTATCTATCTATCTATCTATCTATCTATCTATCTATCTATCTATCTATCTATCTATCTATCTATCTATCTATCTATCTATCTATCTATCTATCTATCTATCTATCTATCTATCTATCTATCTATCTATCTATCTATCTATCTATCTATCTATCTATCTATCTATCTATCTATCTATCTATCTATCTATCTATCTATCTATCTATCTATCTATCTATCTATCTATCTATCTATCTATCTATCTATCTATCTATCTATCTATCTATCTATCTATCTATCTATCTATCTATCTATCTATCTATCTATCTATCTATCTATCTATCTATCTATCTATCTATCTATCTATCTATCTATCTATCTATCTATCTATCTATCTATCTATCTATCTATCTATCTATCTATCTATCTATCTATCTATCTATCTATCTATCTATCTATCTATCTATCTATCTATCTATCTATCTATCTATCTATCTATCTATCTATCTATCTATCTATCTATCTATCTATCTATCTATCTATCTATCTATCTATCTATCTATCTATCTATCTATCTATCTATCTATCTATCTATCTATCTATCTATCTATCTATCTATCTATCTATCTATCTATCTATCTATCTATCTATCTATCTATCTATCTATCTATCTATCTATCTATCTATCTATCTATCTATCTATCTATCTATCTATCTATCTATCTATCTATCTATCTATCTATCTATCTATCTATCTATCTATCTATCTATCTATCTATCTATCTATCTATCTATCTATCTATCTATCTATCTATCTATCTATCTATCTATCTATCTATCTATCTATCTATCTATCTATCTATCTATCTATCTATCTATCTATCTATCTATCTATCTATCTATCTATCTATCTATCTATCTATCTATCTATCTATCTATCTATCTATCTATCTATCTATCTATCTATCTAACGGACTATCTATCTGTCTATCTATCTAACGGACTATCTATCTATCTAACGGACTATCTATTTATCAAACGGACTATCTATCTATCTATCTATCTATCTATCTATCTATCTATCTATCTATCTATCTATCTATCTATCTATCTATCTATCTATCTATCTATCTATCTATCTATCTATCTATCTATCTATCTATCTATCTATCTATCTATCTATCTATCTATCTATCTATCTATCTATCTATCTATCTATTTATCTATCTATCTATCTATCTATCTAACGGACTATCTATCTATCTATCTATCTATCTATCTATCTATCTATCTATCTATCTATCTATCTATCTATCTATCTATCTATCTATCTATCTATCTATCTATCTATCTATCTATCTATCTATCTATCTATCTATCTATCTATCTATCTATCTATCTATCTATATATCTATCTATATATCTATCTATCTATCTATCTATCTATCTATCTATCTATATATCTATCTATCTATCTATCTAACGGACTATCTATCTATCTAACAGACTATCTATCTATCTATCTATCTATCTAACGGACTATCTATCTATCTATCTAACGAGCTATCTGAGCTATCTATCTATCCAACAGACTATCTATCTATCTATCTAATGGACTATCTATCTATCTAACGGACTATCTATCTGTCTATCTATCTAACGGACTATATATCTATCTATCTAACGGACTATCTATCTATCTAACGGACTATCTATTTATCTAACGGACTATCTATCTATCTAACGGACTATCTATCTATCTATCTATCTAACGGACTATATATCTATCTAGCTAGCAAGCTAGCTAGCTTTCTAACTATCTATTTATCCATTAAACGGACTATCTACTTTCTATGTATCTATATTTCTATTTTTCTATCTCTCACAGGCCCCGGGATAATTGTAAAATGCTAAATCTTTTTGAGAAAGTAACATATGTCTGTTAGTGTGTAGCATAAGATCTCGATAACTGCTGAACAAATATAAGTTTAATAAGTTAATAAGAAATTGAAAGTAAGATATTTAACAAATTGTTGTTTTAAACTCAAATATTTATTGCCAAGTGTTCCTTCATAACTACAAAACTTCTAGCTGTTGTAAAATAATAAAAAGGGTACACTGAAAAGAAATATTTTGGTTTCTTGTGTTATAGAAAGAACATGGAAAGGCTAAGTGCTAACGCATAAAAAAATAATTGCCAAAGTGGGTATGTGAAATAATAGGAGTGAAGCAAAAAGTTGTGTACGTTTGTGCTGTTTTGTCAACCACACTGTTTTAAAGTTTTAAAGACACACAACAAATGTCAAGTTTAATCGTCCAATGTTTCCTGTTACCCAATAAAAATATTCTTACACAAAAGTGTTTCTTATAATAATAGAAATATCTATAAATATTTCTATCAAATATTATTTTCAAGGAATCTTAATGATGTCATTGAGTGGTTTTGATTACTGACTTCCCACTCCCTTTGACTCCCTTAGACCTTTGTCTGAAAGTCTTAACTATGCATGGCAATGATACAAATGTATTTTTAATTCAACAATTATATGCTTAAAAAAGTAAATGTATTATCCTAAAGTAAATGTTTCCCTATCCCTTTTAAAAACATATCTTTAACTATTTTTCATACATAAAAAACTTTTCAAAATCTGTTAAAAATAAATAAAAATCAAAATTTAAATAAATACAAAAAATGAGTATTATGCTTTAATTAATTACGTGGGAAAAAAGGTCAAAAAAACATTTCACACACTCCCCGGGGGGGCTAAAATTGAAAAACTTTTCCTAAAAGATATTCATGGATGAAGTTAACAGTAAAGTGACCAGGAATAAATATCCATTACTTAGTAACAACATTTTTATTACAATTAGTTAAATTTTTAAGAATTAACATTTGAAAAGAAGAAGTATGTATCTATATTTCTGGGTAAAATAGCCTTAAACCTGTTTTGGTCTAAATTAAAGATTTATGAAATAAAATATAGTTTATACCTTTTTTCATAAAAATACCAAAATCTTTCTTTTGTATTTTTTTCCTTTTTTCCTGAATTATTTGATACTAAAACACAACATGAAACGTGTGAAAAAAGGGATAGGGAGGATAAAATAATCCTCAACCTTTACAAACAACATTTCCAATAATGATAAACTAAATTACACCTTCTGCACATTAAAATAAATTGTTAAAAAGTTTGATACAATTATATAAAAAATCAATAAAAACACCCAAAAGTTTCGAATCAATAAACAAATAACGTAGTTAGAAAGCTTAGGGTACCAGTGAAAATGTAGCCTATCGTCCACATCATCCCTGAAATATCAATACATGGGGCCAAAGGACATTTCTAAAAACTATATTCTAAAAATAAAGTAAAAAGTAATATAGTATCTGTATGTTTTAGCTATGAAATTTTTGTTACGTTAGAAAAATGGGATCAAGTCAAGCTGAGTGTGCCAATGGCAACAAGTAAAACAGAGCGTGCCAATATTCCCCCTAGTCAAGTAGAGTATGCCAATATTCCCCCAAGTAAAACATAGTATGCCAATATTTCATCAAGTAAAGCATAGTAGGCCAATAGTTTATCGAACAAAAAGATGAATTTAACAAATTTTCCGATTTATATTATAGGTAATAATTTAACCTACAAATTTACTACTTTATGCACGTAAAATATAGAAACTAGCAGTTGCGTCCCTAGCATCTAGGAGCTCTTCATTCCAAGTAGTAGAAAAGTTATGAAAATTAGCCTAAAACCATTAAAATTTTAAAATAAAAGATCTCACTAATCGATGGACTGTTTTGGTTCTTCTTCAATGAAGCTTCTTATTGGTCCTTCAAAATACCATGATTTTGTTACAATAGTTTTTCTTTTTAAAACTTAAATGTAAAGGAGATTTTCAGCTCTCTCCTTCTTTCAAATGCCCCTAGAGACATCAAGGGGGGGGGGTGGGCAGGGGGTGGAGCCGCTAGTATATTGTATACATAAATTATTTCAAAATATTAGAAAAATCATATCTTGACAAGTAAAGCAGAGTATGCCAATATTACGCCAAGTAAAGCTGAGTGTGCCAATATTCCCCCTAGTCAAGTAGAGTATGCCAATATTCCCCCAAGTCAAGTAGCGTGTGCCAAAACAGGCTATTGGCATACTCAGCTTGACTTGATCCGAAAAATGGATTATGAAGTTTGATATCCCATTTCCAAGATATTTATCTTCAAACAAAAAAACTTAAATTTCTTATCTTATGGGTTATAGCCAATAGAACCTGTACTTTTGAGAGATTGTGTTTAAAAAAGCATTAAACCATTGTTATAGTATACATACAAAAAAAATCACATTTAATTATTATAATAAAAAGTTGTATAATTTGTATTCATAAAACATCTAATTTTAAAATCATTTATTTATCTTTATTTTCCAGCTAAAATTGTTCCATATTTGTTAAATTTTTATTTCTATTTGAACTTAACTTAAACATTTATATTATCATCCAATTATAGGATACTTTTTTTGAAGTAAAGTAGCGCAGCAACCCTACTTTATTTCAGCTTTATTCAAATAGTGGCCATACATACTCAGTACAGTCTTCCCTACATCTAGAGATTTACTTTCTTATTAAAGAAGCGCAGCTACTAAAAACTTTTGCTGCAGATACAACTATTTCCACTTACCTTTGTTTATTATCTAATTATCTAAGACTAAATATATTTTTAAAAGATTAAGATATAACTTCAAGTGGGTTATAGCCTTAAACAAACTGTAAGAATAGAAGTTTTGAAATTATGGATAATTTTGAGCGTAATAACTCCTTTACCCCCCCCCCCTTCTCTTTGGAGGGTTGTGGTTCCATTCAGAAAAGACCTATAAAAGCAACAATGTGAAAGAGAACTAATGGTCCAGTGGTTAGCGAGATTCTTGGTACACACAGGCAGAAAGACAAACTCATACGCACAGTCACAATGTTACTCTAATCTAATTTAAGAATAGTTACCAACAAAGTAAAATTGTTAAAAGCGAAGCTTTTCTATAATTAGGGTCGGTCCATCCATACGTCCGTCCGTCCGTAACAGATAGATGTTTTCGTTAATTTAGGCATGTTAGAATTGTCCTATTTATTCCTGTAGTAGTTAGGCAACTCTATAATCACTACCAGAATGTCCGTACGTCAATTTTAAACATGTTGATTTTTTACTTTTTTAACAACAATCTTTTATGTGATCTAAGTATCCGATTGATCTGATTTTTGGTATACTGATTCCCGGGACAACAAAGTACAATATCATAAGCGAAGCAACTCTATAAAAATGTAAGTATGTCCATAAAAATTATCCTGTTTCAAGCCGTTTTTCAACAAATTTATTTAAATTTTGGTTCGACTCTTATTCATTTATATTTTGATTATTCAGTTCAGACACTATACAAGCATTAATGTCCGTTTGTCCTACCATTTCAGTGCTTCACTTTAATGAATGTTGTCATCCTTGTTATAATGAAAACCTATAAAATATGCTTTGTTTCTGTCTATCTATTTATTTAGCTACATGTCTAACTATCTACTATCTATATATCTATATTTTGGTTCAACAGAATCTCTGGTTCTGCATGGAGTTAAATATAATTCTTTTTTTAAAGGGGTAGTTGCACGAAATGCCTTTAAATTTGAATTTAGTGAACTGCATAATTTTTCCTGTTCGTTGGTTTAAAGGGGTAGTTTCATGAAATGCATTTAAACTTAATTTAGTGAACCGCATATTTTATCCTGGTTAAATGTTTAAACTACATTTATATGGCATATATTTGAAAGAATTTCAATTTTCTACCACGTAGTTTTTAAAATATCAAGACTAGAAAATCGTCTTTTTAAATTGCATATATCACAATAGGACAATTTTCAAGTCTTGATATTTTAAAAACTACGAGGTAGAAAATTGAATTCATTTCAAATATATGCTATTTAAATGTAGCTTAACCCATTAACTAGGAAAAAATATGCGGTTCACTAAATTAAGTTCAAATGCATTTCGTGAAACTACCCCTTTACATTTATAAGGCATACATTTGAAAGAATTTCAATATTCTACCATGTAGTTTAAAAATATTAGGACTTAAAATAGTATTTTTGTGATATATGTTATTTATATAACTGGCTATATTCATAAAAAATAACAGCGTGACTACTAATTTCGTTATGTCTAATTGTTTGTTATTTACTGTAATACAATATCATATATGTTTGATGGTATACTTGTAACTTTTGCTTGCAATAAATTTTTTGAAATGCACTTAAGTTGATATATCTATGGATCTCAAGGGATAAGACAATGGACTAAATTCCCTTTTCTGTAGAATGAAAATTATAGCTGGGATTTAACCAAATCAATCAAAATACCTATCTAGGATATCTATCTACCAATCTATCTTTTAACTATACAGGGTGTTTTTTTTATAGGACAAAAGTATTGCTTAATATAACCCATTTGCCATTGACAGAAATTAATGATCTATATCTTAATTTCTTTACTGGGTTGGGGCAATTTGTATAAGAAAAAAATATTTAGCGATTTTAAACAAATTATGCCTTAAAAACTGGTTTTTCCAAAGTACCTTTTATTGGAAGATTTTTGGATCATGAACAATTTAAAGAATGTGCAAAAATGTGTATATTTTTAAAATTCAAATTGCGCGGCTTGTGTTAATAGTAGAAAAATGTTATGCACATTGTTAGAATCGTCATAAACTCTAGTTTTTGGGTGTTTAAGAAATATTCCTGTGCTACGTATAGTTTAGGAGCTACGTGGTACACAGTGCGATCTTTTGCCTAAAAACGGGACATTAAAAGTAAACAAAAGTAAACTTCAATAAATAGGCTTGTTTTTGAGAAAATGATGTAATTTTTTTTTGCTTTAGCTAGGAAATAACTTAAATTTTGCTCCTGTTGACTTCTAATGTGCATTTGGTAAGTATGTCTGTCGGTATTGGAAGAGCGAAGCTACCCTATTTTTAAAAAATCTATAAACCTTCATAACTTTAGTTAGGATTTGAATATTTTAACAAAATCAACGTCCATGTAAATATTTTTTCAATGCAAACAATGTTTGTGAACAAGAATATTGCGTCAGGTGCACCCAGTTCGAGTCCTGGCATTTTTAGGTAGGTCCAGTATAAGTAAAATAGGACACTTGTAAGGCATGTTTTCAAATATTTTTTTTTACAGATATAAACAACAATAACATAATTTTTTATAAACTTTTGATTTTGTGTTAATACCTTTACTCTAAGTCTAGCTATCTTCATTTAAAGTTTGTATAAGAATATAAACATAATTACGCATATATAAGATTTGCAAATATTATAATTATTTCCTAAATTTGAACTTCTGCTTGACCAAAACCGGTTATAAATACGCATCTTTTTAGAAAACATGAAATTTAGCAAATTTAATTGCAAAAATAAAAGTATTTTTATGTCATCTTTATTTAATGACTTCTTTAACCCTTAAATGTCCATTAAAACTGCGAGAACACGCAAAAATCGTTAAAAATCACGCAAACGGTGGCAAATAATGGCGTAACGGATGGCCGAAGGCAAATTATGCAGAAGTAAAGAAAGATCCGCCTCAAAAAGTTTGAAAACATTGCAGAGATGACTTTGGGCTCTAAAATGACTCTTTCCCCCTCTAAAGGGGGAAAAATTTGAAATTAACAAGAACGAAATTGTTCAAACCATGCAATGTAAAATGCTAAATTACTCAAAAACCGCCGGAAGGCCCCAGGTTGTGAAAACTGTTTTATACATAATACATGTTGAATATTGATATTATTATTGCAAAACCCGGGGCCTCCTGGCCGTTTTTGGGTAAAATGGAGAATTTTTGGGGTTAAAAATCTTAATATTTTTGGTGAAATTTTCTCACAAAATGTCAATTTGCACCACCAAAAAAATATTTTTTCACCCACAGCTACACCTGCCCTTTCCCATGCAATATTACTGAACAACATGACTGCTTTTGCTATTCTTCACGTAGCATACCCTTCTTGGACACTCTGGTAACCATAAAAAACGAAAAAATCATTACAGACCTGTATAGAAAACCAACAGACAGAATGCAATATCTTCTTCCTTCATCCTGCCATCCACCACATACAATAAATAATATCCCATATTCGTTGTGCCACAGACTAGTTAGAATATGCTCAGAAGAAGACACTTTGATGAAAAGACTAGATGAACTCAAACTATTTTTACTGATGAGAAATTATGACGAGAAACTGATCAACACAAGCATACAAAAAGCCTTAAATCTAAAAAGGAGTGAAGCCCTTCAGAAAGTGATAAGAGAGAAGAAAAACAGAATACCCTTTGTTGTATCCTACCATCCATCATTGCCCCCACTGTCAAAAATACTTAAGGATGCATGGAAATTTATGACATTGAATGACCAACGCCTACAAGAAATTTTTCCCCACCCTCCCATGGTTGCTTACAGACAGCCAAGATCTGCTAACTTAAGAGCACGCCTTGTAAAGACAAAATTACCATCAAGAAAACAGAGATCTTTACCTGGCCTCAAAAAATGCCAACAACCAAGATGTAATACCTGTAGCTATATTCAAGAAGGTAAAAAAGTTGTTAGCTCAAATAACAAGAAAATTTACATCAACCTACAAGAGAGTGTTACCTGTGAAAGTAAAAATGTGGTTTACTGCATTTCCTGTGACAAAGCTGCATGTAATTTTGTTCAATACATCGGTGAAACACAAGCTAAACTATAAGTTAGGTTTGGCCAACACCTTGGTTATGTCAGAAGCACAGATCATGACAAATACCCAACAGGAAAACATTTTAATCTACCTGGACACAGCATGACCAACATGAAGCTTTCGGTCTTAGAAAAATGCAAACTGGACTCATCAAACTACAGAAAAATTCGGGAAGCTGAATACATCAATAAATTTGACACACTAAGAAATGGATTAAATAAAAAAAATTGTAATTTTACTTGTTTTTTTATCTAAATATAAATTTACATTTGTTGCTTTGTTGTTAATCATTACTAAAAGAATTTTTTCAATACTTTATTGTTTAATTTATGACATTTTTTCATACACTTTCATGTAAAATTAAAATCTTTTCAACACATTCACGTATTTCTGTTTTGCTAATTGCAATATTTTTTTAAAAAACAAAAGTCATACAGTACAAAACTTTCATTCTTTTGAACTTTGATTCTTTTAAACCCCCATCCCTTCTACCCTTTCCCTTTACACCAAAACCAGCGGTTAAATTGCTCAGTTTCAAACAAACCTTTGTACAGTAAAGAATAATAGAAGGGATAACCATATTCATTATAATACATTTAACTTTTTCTTTGTATTTTCGAGCCCTTTTTCATTATTTTGTTGTTTCTTTACTTTAAAATAACCTAATTTTTTTCAAAATATATATCTGATTTTACTATAAATATTTGAAATATGGTTAATTTTGTGCAGGTTGACAAGGATTAGATGTGATTTAATCGAAATATATTCCTACAAATTGAGCTGTGTGTTTTTCCTTGGATAGTCTCTTTTCAACATCGCTGCCGTGTATTATTCCGTTTAAAATTTTTCTTTAATTCGACATTGGTACAGGTATCTGAAAAGTACCTCAATCAAAAATTATTTTCATAAAATGAACATAAATGTATTTTTTGTTGCTTTGAAAAAATTGTGTAAAAAAATCTGGAAAATCATCAAAACTGAAAAGAAATTTTGGCGTTATCCTCTTAGATTTTTTTTTTCAATTTTGAACATTTGAGTACTTCCCCCCCTCCCTCCCCCTTCCCCCCCCCTGACGAACAACTATTTTAGGTTAGGTTAGAGGATAATACCGAAATTTTTCACTACCTTTTTTAAAAATGGTATAAATCCACCAAAAATTAAATTTTTTAAAAAATTTCTTTTCTAGCTGTCTACTTACAGCCATTATTAATTCCTAGGATAGATAAAAGTCAATTTTAAATTTTTTGGATGTCCCACTGGATCGCACTGTGTGGCAAATGGGTTATATTAAGCAATACTTTTGTCCTATTAAAAAAAACACCCTGTATATAATAAGCTAAAATAAATTTGGGTACTGATTGGTTGGTAAAAAACGCAGAAAAACATCTGTAAATCAAAAACTAGATGATAAAAATAATTCCAACTGATGTAAAAAATGTGCTTTGTTACTTTTTATTATTTTTCATGATTGTAGCTCAGCTGTTTGCCATATTTCGTGGAAAATAAGGATCTGTGACCATCAAATATTTTTATAGAATCAAAATTTTTCAATTAACGTTTTAACCCTATATTGTTGAAAATATCAACAATAGTAAAGTTAAATGTCCATACATTGCTGTTATTCATCCAAAACTGCTAAAATGGCTATGAAAATCTAAAAGTTTTAATAGTAGATAAGCTTGTGACATGTCTAGATATAGGTTTTAATGGGTGCCAAGCCCAAAACTGCTACAAAAAATTGAGTGCCTGTCTCTATGTCAGCTGGGTAACAGCTATTCAACCATTTTTTTGGTATTTTCCAGGAAACCTAAACATAGAATATTGCAGTATAAGTACACTTTTTCAATTGAAATTTTAGCTTTTTTCATCAAAATACTTATTATAAACCTGTTTAATTCTATATTTAGCTGTTAAATATTTGAAAACGTCTTACAATGGCAAGGTATAGCCAAAAGTATGAGTTGAATATTAGGGTGGGTCGATTTTGGACATTTTTTTTCTGAGGCCAAAGCGGGGATCTGCAAATATTTTGTATGAGTACAATACACCTCTGGATGATTTAAAATTTATCCTAAGTCTTAAAACCGCTGACGACCAGACATTCAATTGTATAGCTATTTGTAAATGGGAGTCAAAAATTTATTGAATCAGAACTATGGCTTCATGGTGCTCCCTGGAAATGCCTTGAGGAGCTGAGTCAGGAACTTTTGTCCGTTTCAAAAAATCTCGTTCCTAGCCTGAGAAAATCTAAAAAACCTCTACAAATTGGACAATTCTCAATAAAATTTTGTTTTTTTAGTGATTTCTAAGGCTAGGAACGAGATATTTTGAAACGGACAAAAGTTCCTGATTCAGCTCCTCAAGGCCTTTCCAGGGAGCACCATGAAGCCATAGTTCTGATTCAAAAAAAATTTTGAATGGCGTCTTTGCATACTAATAAGTAATGAATTATATTTTTAAGTGGTCGTGTTCTAAAACTCAATTTTTTAAAATTCTTTTTCGGTCAGAAATGTTTTTAAGGTTAATTTTATCTATTGCATATCCCCGCTTTGTCTAATTCCTATATGAACCCACCCTATTGAATATAGGGCTTGTGACATAACTATGGGTAGGTTTTTATGGGTGCTGAGCTCAAATATTCTACTAATTTTTGTGGCCGTCCATCCATATGGCATTTTCGTAATAACTACAGCTGGTTTTGTACAATTTTTAGATTTTCATAGCCGTTTTTTTGGCCGTTTTTAGCAGTTTTGGATGTAGAACTACTATGTAAGGACTTTTAACTTTTCTATTATTGATATTTTCAACAAAATAGGGTTAAAATTTTAATTGAAAAAGTTTTTTCTATAAAAATTTTTGATGTTCACATATCCTTAATTTTCCACAAAACATGGCAACAGGCTGAGCTGTAGCTGTTTCCCAGCTACCATATGGATGGTCAGTCACAATTCTTATTGTTATTTTTTAGCTCAGCACTCCTAAAAATCTACCCAAAGACAGATCACAAGTCCTATCTACAATTAATACTCCTGACTGCTGCCAGCTGTTTTTAGCCTTATCCCAGCTGCCACATGGATAGTTGGTTACAATTCTTATTGGTATATTTGAGCTCAGCCGTTTTCAGCAATTTCCCAGCTGCCATATGGATGGGCGGTCACAAATTCTGTTGGGATTTTTGAGCTCAGCACATCTAAAAACCTACCCAAAGACACATCACAAGCCCTATATACAAATAATACTCCTGACTGCTGCCAGCTGTTTTCAGCCGTATCCCAGCTGCCACAGCACCCCTATAAACCTACCCAAAGGCATGTCACAGGCCCTATCTACACATTATACTCCTGATCGCTGCCAGCTGTTTTCAGCCGTTTCCTAGTTGCCATATGGATGGTCAGTCACAATTCTTGTTGGTATTTTTGAGCTCAGCACCTCTAAAAACCTACCCAAAGACATGTCACAAGCCCTATCTAAACATAATACTCTTGTTCGTCGCCAGCCATGTTCAGCCGTTTCTAGCTGTTTAGTGGCTGGTACTAGAAATTTAAAAAATGGTTATTGCTATCATTTATCATGAAGTAAACCAAAAACATTTTTTTTAAAGTTGATTCCTACATAATTAATGATGAATTTGCCCTCAAAATAGGCAAAAAACGGCTAAGCACCGGTGTCCTGGATAGGAAACAGGTTTTTTTTGAGTTATGTATGACAAGACATATATTTCTATGACCGGGAGTGTATGACAGTTCAGCCCATAACTTTTATTAAATCACAGCTGATCATTTTTGTGGATTTTTTTAAAAATTACTTTTTTCCTCAAATTTTCAAAAAATCACAATGTTCTCATATTTACAGCTTAGTTAATCTAAATTTTTGCAAAGAAAAGCATAATAGATGACAGCTGAACCAAAGATTATGTTATCATCAATAACAAGATCTTACAGAATAAATTGACTAATCTAAGATTTGTAGTCTAGAAGTTTTGTAAGAGTTATTTGAAGTTGTTATTTGAATTAATGTCTAAACAATTAAATAAAACTTAAGTTTGTTTTGGTAGTCAACACAAAAAAATACTCACTTTTCATGTCCCTTGTACATGCCTCATGAATTGTTAGAGCATAGTTCCTGGCTGTATAAAGATGTCCCTCTGAGGTTCCATCAATGAAGTTGAAACTAACATGCTTCAGAATCAGCAATGATTCTGTATAAAGTTTTCCTTGTAATATTGAAAAGTTATCTTGCCCAATATTGATTCCTTGCTGACTTGATGTCAAAATAGTTCCTCTGTTATTGTTTGTTGCTGCTCATCATCATTGGAAACAGTCAGTTCAGTATTGTGGCTGCTTTCAAAGGTATCTAGGTGTTGATGGGTTGTGGTTGCAGTTGAAATGATGGTGGTTGTGTAAAATTCTTGCCAGTTTTAGACACAAACTGCACCAGATTCTTGTTTACTCTGGCCTTTAAGGTATTCAGGTAAACATTGTAACCTGAAAGTACTGAGCCAGGGTGGTTGTAGCTGTTCTGGGTAATGAGTTTTCATGTTTTCTGATGGATGGGGCTGGTATGTTTAGATCTTTATTGTCATTTTAGTTTCTGTTGGTATTTCTGACAGATTCTGTGTGTATCACCTTAAGTCTGGATCTGTAGGTCTTTTCAGACAGATCTAGTTGGGAAATCCTGTTTTTCATTTGGTGTTTAGAGGGTGGTGGGATCAGATTTGTCATGTAGAGGTGATTTTGTGTTTTGGTTGACAGGAGAAACTTGCTTGCTTAGCATAGATGTTAATGGTCTATCACTGGCATAATCTTGGTTTTTGCATGCAGTTTTTCAATGATGGTCATGATGTGACAGTAGATGGCTGTTCTCAGAGCAGCTTTTCCAGCAAACAGAATGCTGTCCCAGCTATCATTACTAAATATGGGACTGCAGTAGATTATCAGGGACTGGTAAATTGCTTTGTATGTATTTACGATAACTTACTTTTCTTTCCCTCTAGTGGAGAGAGCTTCAAGCTTTTTGTTTTTAGAGTTTATTTTGTTTCTAGGCTACTTAACAAGATGGTCAATATAGAAAAGATTGTCACATATAACACCTAAGAGCTTAGGATGTCTGACTTATGGTACTGTTTTAACATTGACCTCTACAATAACTACAGTGCCTGCTTCATTCGAAAAGGCTGTAAAGACTATTGCAGATGATTTAGCTGGAGAAATGAATGGGTTCTGACTTTTTAACCAATCATCAAGAACTGCTAAGTAAGCTTTAATGTCCTTGACATAAGGATCAATAAGGGGACATATGCTGTTGGAGTTGTTGGCATTGATGTAATTTACGGATTGAAGAGTACAGGGTATAGGACCTCTCCTTGTAGGACAGCCTGTTTGGCAGATTTGTACGCAGATCTAGATCCTCTGATAACAACAAATTGTTGCCTACCTCTAAGGTATTCACATGAAAACATTTCATGTACTCAGTCAAGTCTAGTACATTAATATTATACAGTAGAACTTAATTGTTTACAGTGTCAAAAGCCTTTGAAAGATAAATGACAACTGGCACTGTTCTAAAAAGTGGTTTCTTATTGTTTAGGCTATTGTTGATTAAGGTTTTAATACTCTGTAAGGCAGTGGTAGTGAACCTGCCTGTGTGAAAGCCATAATGTTGGTCTGCAAGTTTAACAGCATCATTCAGGTAGGGACGAATCATGCAGGCAGGAAAAAGAAGTGTGACAGGGCAGTAGCTGGAACCCTGATTGTCAGGTTTCCCTGGTTTCAGTAATGAAATAATTTTACAAGTCCTCCATATGCTTGGTATCTAGAAGTGATTTACTTGTCAATACTATAATGAAAACATTGTACAAAATCATTGCTGATTCTAATATGTTTAAACTTCTTTGGTGGAACCTCAGAGGATCCTTTTATCACATCCAGGATCTATGTTTTACCTACAAATCTTAGAATAGTAAATTGAGGTTATGGATCTTTTTATAGATGTCATCTATTATACTTTTTTTGCATAAATTTAGAATACCTAAGCTGGAAATGTGAGAATATTGTGATTTTTTTGGGGAAAAACTATGAAAATTTGGGTAAAAAAGTAATTTTTAAAAAAATCCACAAAAATGATCAGCTGTTTTTTTAAATTTCAATTTTGAGACTTTAATAAAAAATCTTTTTCTGTACAACTGTACTGTACAACTTTTACTTAGGAAAAAAAAAGTTATTGAGACAGGATAGAGCTCTCATACGTGTATTAACTAATTAGAATTAGGCTATGCTAGATGAATCATTGAAATCCGAAAAAGAGGCAGTTAGACAGATGTATAGACAAGGGGAGGGACAGACAGACAAAAGGACAGACAGACAAAGGGCTATTCTCTAAAAACAGTTTTGCTGCTATATGAATCATTAAAACCCATCAGAAAAAAAAGAAATTTACATTAGTTTCTTTATTTCGATACTCAACGCCCCCCCCCCCCCCCAATCAAAAGGGTTTATTATTTTTTAAAACCAATAAGTGACTTCTCAGCATAATCAAATTGAATATACTTTTTATTTCATCAATTTATCTCAAATAGAACTTAAGTTATAATCATTTTATTGTCAACATGCAATATGCTTTGAGTAAAACTCAACCAAATTGTCAGTAAAAACGTCATATTTATGCATATTTAAACAGTAAATAAATTTTAAAATTGTATTTTATTGTAATGATTAACTTAAGGAGGTTGTTTTAATTATCAATAACCTAAAAAAACTAATTTGGTTAAAAAGTCCAAGTAATGATTAATCCATCTATCTATCTATGTATCTATCTTTCTATGTATCTATATTTCTATCTACCGTTCTAACTATCTATCAAAATATCTATCTCATTACTATATCCAGTTTTCTACAAATCCGCAGAAAGCTTTTTATAATATGATGCCAGAAATAACTATCATGTGTTTAAGAATTAGTCGAAGCTTTCTGCTTCATAGGAAGGATGTAAAGACAAACGGACAAAACAACTTTACAAATCCAATACAAATCAAATGACCATCAGAGCATTTCCAACAGACTGACGTACTGAGTAGAGTAGAGAGTAGATGCTCATCGATTAAGAAATTTTTAATCAAACAAATTGGTTATCTATCTAGAATAGCAGCTAAGTAGTTTAAAATTTCCAAAATAAATCAAATGACTCTCAGAGCTAAATATTATAAACTGGAGCTCATCGGTATAGGGCATTCTCATGAAATTTTTAGGCTCTTTAACTTGAATAGCAGCCGAGAAATTTATGTTCCCCCCAGTTTTATACAGATACAGACGGATGGACATAAATATATAAAGGGTGTTAAAATAACAATCGCTTTACTTTTTTCAATATAAATCTTATAGTTTTGGTCAAAAACCAATAAAAAGGATGACAACATCCATAAAATCTAAGCTCTGAAATGGAAGGACAAACAAACTTTAACACTTGAAGAGTGTCAGAACTGAATAAACTGAATTAATACAAATGTCTATACAAAATTGTAAGTATATTTGTTGCAAAATTGATTAAATACATTATACTGTTTAAGAACATACTGACGTTTTTAGGACTTGATTATAAAGATGTTTCGCTTATAACATATACCTTGTTGTAATAGGAATCAGTATTAAAAAAATAGGTGAAAAGGATGATTTTAACATTCAAAAAATTAGTTGTGAAAAAAATTTAAAAATCAGCTTGTTTTAGATTGACGTCCGGACTTTCTGGTAACGTTTATAGAGTTGCTGCGCTTTCTAATCGTACCTAACTGTTATATGAATCAGCTTGCAAAGTTAACAATTAATAGGAAAATTCTATCCTGTTTAAATTAACTAACGAAAACAGCTAACTGTTACAGACAGACGGACAGACAAACCGACCCTTAATATAGAAAAGCTTCGCTTTTAAGTAACACAATTCATGCTATTGCTCAAGCAATAACAATGAGTTAATCAACATTGAATTTTGAATCTACTCACCTCTCCAGAGTACTAAAGCTCGAGATTTAGACCTTGTGAAGAAAAGAAAAAAGACAGAACCACCATACACTGAGACATGACAGCTCTGCCTAGTTCTTGATGTTTGACAGGCCTTTCTTTTTTTTGCCAAATTGGCTAGGATTGTGTTAGAAACCGGGCTAAGGTGTCTATAGAAAGGTCTTCTCATGCCACATATAAAAATTACGCATTATGGGGTAAGTGCAAGAACTGCATAAGTAGAGTGTAAATGTATAAGCATAAACAAAATTGGAAGAAAAATTGCTTAAATACAGGATAATGCTTAAGGACATACTTACATTTTTAGGACTTGATTATAGAGATGCTTCGATTATAACAATGTATTTTGTTGTCCTAGGAATCAGTATTCTAAAACCAGATGAATAGGATAAATAAATCACAAGAAATATTGTAGTCAAAAAATTTAAAATAAATGTACGTACAGACATTCTGATAACGATTATACAGTTGCTGTGCTTTCTGAATCATACCTAACTATATCATCATCGTAATCATCATGCAAAGTTTAAAAACAATAAGCCAATTTTATCCTGTCCAAATTAATGAAAAGAGCTAACGGTTACGATTGGGAGTAAGGACGGACGGACCTAACCTAATTATTGAAAAGTTTCGCTTTTAAAAATTAATTATCTGAATGTTTTAAATGGAAGTACGGACTTTCAAGTAACAATTATAGAGTTGCTACGTATCTTGTATCGTACCTTACTATCATAGGAATCATCATGCAAAGTTTGAAAACGGTAGGACAATGTCTAAATGAACAAAAAGAGCTAACTGATCCGGACGTACAGAAGGACGGACTGACCCTAATTATAGAAAACTTCGATTTAAAAATCTATTAGGATGGTGGTATATAAAGTCTAATGCCTAGACTATTTTAAACAACTATTAACTTTTGTACCATGAAACATTGTCAAAGCAAAAATTTTGATAAATAGGGAATGTATGTCCTAACATCTGGATCATTATTTTAGGCCTGTTTGAAAATGGTTAGGACCCATATGATTTGGTATTAGGTTAAGTAAAACTATTAATAAAACTATTTCTTGTGCAGTAATGTCCGGTTATGATTTTTTAAGTTCAATAAAAATATTTTTTGTATATACTTCATATGAACATACTGCTTTAAAATTTTGTTGTTTTACCCTTTACAGTCGGGCCCCTTGCCGCACCTTAATCGGTCGGGGGGGGGGGGGGGGGGCGTTCAACGCCCCCCCTAATTATCTCAGTTCCTATTAGAGCTAGAGGGCTAAATTTTTTTGTGCAAGTCCCCTGTTTGATAATGAATTTCCGACCTTTTATAAGTCTAAGTCAATTTTCGCTTCCTTCACCCTTTTATTTAACAACCTTTGTTTTTAGGTCTTTTTTTACTTAAAAATTTCAAACGGCTGTAATTTTCTTATTTTTGAAGCTAGAAGAAAAATTTTTTCCCAGAAAATGTTTATCTTTATGTAAATTTTACATTAGAAATATCAAAATATAAATTTCAGCGGCCGCAGCTGTACTTGGCAGCTGCCAGCCGCCGCAGTCGGCGGTCGGCGGGAAAACGGCGGCGGATCTTCATGAAATTTTAATACGTTATGTAGACATGTAAGAAAAGCTTAAGTTTAAAATTTGAAGTCTTTAAGTCAAAAATTGCGGCCACAGGAGCC
Source organism: Acartia tonsa (assembly GCF_053477335.1). Classification (NCBI taxonomy): domain Eukaryota; kingdom Metazoa; phylum Arthropoda; class Copepoda; order Calanoida; family Acartiidae; genus Acartia; species Acartia tonsa. The sequence goes on from NC_137271.1 coordinate 47,990,401, forward strand.
ATTTAAAGATTTCTGGAGACCTGGAGGATCAGGACCTGCAGGATCATACCTGGAACCTGAAAGTGACTTGAACACCTGTATTTTATATAAGGATGTACTACTAGAGGATTTTTTAGTATTTTGGTATGGTAAAATGCTTTGTTTTAGTCAAAAAAAATATTTTTGCTCTTTACCTGGATGACCCTGCCAGGTTTGCTGGCATCCTGTGCCCGCCAGGATGGAGATATTCAAAAAATTCCAACTCTCAGTTATGTGTCATACCCATACTTAAAAAGTCAAGCAGTTTGGGCTCTTTATCTTTCACACACAGAAAATGAGATAGAAAAAACCGGAGGGGGGGGCGTTCAACGCCCCCCCCCCCCCGACCGTTAAGGGTTTAAAGGGACTCTTAACTATAAAGATTTGAAATTGAAACTGCCCAGTGCCGACCTTACTATGCACATATTATTACTTGGCTTATACATCAGATTTTCGTGTTCTCTAATAAAATGAAACTTGCAGCGAGCTAATAATAACGATTACCCCCTTTCAACCCCCCCCCCCTGACCCAATCCACTCCCTTCCTACCTCCAACCCAATATATCTTTTTATAAATAATATTCCTTTATTTTTCAGGGTGACTTTAAATAGGTCACAGAAACTTATTCTGGGGTTTATGAGGTTAAGACATTCCTCCTCCCATTACAAAAGTCTATCCATCTTTCTATCTATCTGTCTGTTTATCTTTTAACACTTTAATTGTCCTCTATCTCTCTATTTGTCTATCGACATGGCTGTCTTTTTTATATTTTATTTTTTTTAAATCTAGCTATTTCAGATTTTAAAAATATCTATATTTCTAGAAAAATGAAAATATGTGTTGAAAGTAATATAATTAATTGGTTAAACTTAACAAGGGAAAATTTGTTGAAAAAAAGGTGTCAGATATCTCCCACCCACTTAGCTATTGAAAGTTCTTTTTCTGTAAAAACAAGGATGACAATATCCATAATCGTACCTACAGTAATCACCATGTAAAGTTTGAAATCGATAGGACAATTCTAACATGCCTAAATTAACGAAAAAAAGCTATCCGTTCCAGACGTACGTACGGACCGACCCTAATTGTAGAAAAGCTTTGCTTTTAAAAGGGGAGTACTTAAAAGTTGAAAGGGGACGGAGGGTTATAATAGTTATTTCTTTCATCGTATTATAAACTGCTTTCCGCGGATATAGAATGTACAATTATTAGATTAAAACCAGTTTTTTTAGCTCCGAAGTGCCGAAGGCACGGGCTAAAAAATGGTTTTAATCTTATGATTGTACATTTCTATATTCGTAGAAAGCGGTTTATAATACAATGCTAGACATAGTTTTTCGTATTGATGAGAACCGGTTCCTGTCCACCGGATTCGAATGAATACGAGAAATAAGTTTTAAACATTTCTTGGACCTTAAGGGATAATATATTGGAGGATGTGTTTATAAACAACATTCTCAATAACGATAATAGTTATTTCTTGCATCGTAGTATAAACGGCTTTCCGCGGATACAGAATGTTTAATCTTATGATTGTACATTTTTATATTCGTAGAAAGCTGGATATAATACGATGCTAGACATAGTTTTTTCGTATGGATGAGAACTGGTTCCTATCCACCGGATTTGAATGAATACGAGAATAGTTATTTCTCGTATCGTATTATAAACGGCTTTCCGCGGATATAGAATGTACAATTATAAGATTAAAACTAGTTTTTTTAGCCCCGTGGTGCCGAAGGCACCGGCTATCTATCTATCTATCTATCTAAATTTGTATTGATCCTTCCTCCAAATAGCTTAAACCTACCCTGGAACTCCATATAACTTCCCTGAAAATTTTGTTATGATCAGTCCAGCCGTTAATAAGATCTTAGTTGACATACATACACACATACATGCATAACAATAAATTGATAAATAGGACACGTTGTGTGAATAGAAAAAAATATGTTATTTTAAAAAGCTAGTGTCGCATTCACCTATTAAAAAAGAATAAAACCTATGATTTACCTTTAAAACCACCCTGAAATTTTTTTATTAATCGTTCCAGCGGTAGAACAAACGAACATAAACACTTGTAGAGTGTAAGAACTGAATTATCAGAATAGAGATGTATAAAAGTCAATACAAAATTGTAAGTAAATACTGCAAAATACTGGATAAAGTTTAAGGACATACTTATTACTTACATTTTTAGGACTTGATTATAGAGATGCTCCGCTTATGATTTTGTACTTTGTTGTCCTAGGAATCAGTATTCCAAAACATCAGATCAATTAGATAATTATATCATATAAAATTTGTTGTTAAAACAGTTTTAAAAATCAACATGTTTAAAATGGACGTACGGACATTTTGGTTACGATTATAGAATTGCTACGCTTTCTAAATACCTAATTACTACAGGTATTACCATACAAAGTTCGAAATTGATAGGACAGTTCTAACATGCTATCGATCTATTCCATATCTAGTGCAGGTAGAGCATTCTTAAAATGCTCTTTATACATAAACACAAAAAATTTTAACTTTACATTATTGGGTAATATAGTAATTTATCACATTGAATTATCGACAGTTATGCTAATAATAAGGTTTTTTAAAAGAATAATTCCAGTTTTGTTGGCCCCAAGAGATTTTTATGATTTAGATTTTATTATAAAAATTTTAGTCCTCTTACTCTAACAGGATATGAGAAAATATGGGGGATGGGCGTTGAACGCCCCCTCCTCTCCCCCAAATCTATTAAGGAGCGGCAAGGTGCCCGACTGTTGAGTCTATATTAGCAAAAAGAATATAAGGACAGACGGACCGAACCTAATTGTAGAAAAGTTGATTTTCAATTTGGAAAGTTTGGTGATTTTATGCCTTAAAAAATATTTCTTTCATAAAAAAAATGTAAGCGTTAATAGATAGATATCCTGCAGCCGAATTACATATATTTTCAGTTTTTATCAAGGGGTTAATTTTGGAAGGAAAAAAGGGTTTTAGTATCCTCAATTTTTTTTATAGGAGTTTATTTTTAGTAAAAAGGGGTTCAAAAGTGTCAACATATATTTTCACTTTTTTTCGGCTTTGAAAGTGTTTTTCACAGCCGGCTGCGAAATAATATATATATACAAACATTTCAACCACTATTAGAAGGGGTAATTTTGTGTACCATAATTGGGAATGTTACACAATTTATCTGCCATTGTTATTTATTTATTTTCTATTGTCTTACCCTTTTTTGTCCCTGCAAACCTGCCGTAAAATTAAGGAGGTTGTCACAAAAAAAATGGTTTGTATGCCAATATAAGAATCTTTCATTTTCATGGAAATTTCCATTTGTTTTTTGTTCAAATGAAGTCTCAATATGAACGAACCCTCCAGAAAAAAAACCTGTGAACGCCAGTGATTAGAAGTTTATAATATATCCAGGAATATAGGGTATGATTAACCAAATAAAAAATCATATCCTCATAAAAAAATCAAACACTGGACTGACATGGTTCTCCTATACAACATAGCTTCACTAAAATTTCAATTGGGAATATCAACTAATTTTATCATGAAACAAGGATGACAGCATCCATAAAAGCTCTGAAACGGTATGAAGACGAACATTAATTCTTATAGAGTGAATTTCCAAAAAAAAAATATAAAAGTTTTGACAAAATTTTACGTATATTTGTTGCAAAACTTGAAATACAGAATTTTGTTTAAGGACATAGTGACATTTTTAGGACTTGATTATAGAAATGCTTTGCTAGTAATCTTGTACCTTATTGTAATAGGAATCAGTTCTCCAAAAATCAGATCAATCGGAAAAGTTAAAAAGTTTAACCATATTTAAAATGGACGTACAAACATTTTGGTAACGAATATAGAGTTGCTATGCTTTCTAAATCGTAAGTTACTACTGCAGGAATCGTCATTCAAAGTTTAAGATTGATAGGACAATTATAACTTGCCTAAATTATAAAAAAAAAGCTATACATTACATACAGACGGACCAAACATGCTTATAATAAAGCTTCGCCTTTATAAAGTGAAAATCCTATAAATTTCTTTTTATGTGTGGACAAAACCGTAAACATAGATCATATTTCTTTCTTCTATCATAAAAATGGTTTTAACCTTCTAACTAACTAAGAAACTATGGCTAATTAAATAATCAATCTCCTAACTGTGTTATAAAAATCAATGGCTTTTTTCTAAAATAGGGGTTGGTCCGTCCATAACATTTGTTAATTTTACATGTTGGAATGTTGATTTAAAACTTTGCATGCTGGTTTATAACAATACCTAAATCGTATAAACTCTATAATAGTTATCAGAATGTCCATATGTCCATTTATAACATGATGACTTTTTACTTTTTTGACAAAAATTTTTTATGTAGTATAATTATCCTTCTCATCTGATTTTTAATCCTATTATAACAATGTACATTGTTATAAGCGAAGCATCTCTATAATCAAGTCCTAATAATGTAAGTACATCCTTAAACATTATCCTTGTATTAACCCTTACAGATCGGGGGGGGGGGGGGGCTCAAAGAGCCCCCCTCTAGTTTTTTCAATCTCATTTTTTTTGTAGGTAAGATGGAGTGCTGTGACTTCATGACTTTTTAAGTTTAGTAATTATACGTCGGCAAGAGTTGATTTTATTAGGAAATCTGGTCTGTGTCGGTCGTGGTGTCCGGTCAAAGTCGGTTGGGTAGCACCAAAATTAGAAAAAAATTCTAAATAAATCTTAATTTCTACATTATGACTTTTGTGTATAAGGAGAAACCAAAAATTTTTTTTGCTGAATACTTAGATATCAATGACCTTCTGAGAAAAGTTGTGTTATGACCGTTTGACCGCTCCCTGACCGACTTTATGACCGATTTTTGTCCGGCTTTTACTACAGACATATATCATGAATATCGTGGCTTCTATTACAGCTAGAGTCCTATAATTTTTTTTGGTAAATCCTTGAGCAACATCAAACAGATTTAAATATTAATTGGCGCCGCCAACTGCCGTTTTACCGCCGTAACCGCCGAAAATGGCGGTTTCCGTTATTTGCCGTTTTTTGGCGATGATCAGAAAAAGTAATTTTTTTGTTATGAAAAATAAAAGTTCGTCCTAAAATTTGGTCATCCTAGCTGCAAAATTGGTCGCTCTACAGCTGTTTTAAAATTTAGCGGCTGGCCGCTAAAAAGCGGCTAAGGAGCGGCCTGGCCGCTATGACTAGAAAAAGTAATTTTCTCTAAAAATACACATGAACCACCAGAAAAAAATTTTACGTCTTTATCTGTAACAGGAGCCGAGATAGAGAGGGGGCTCTTTGAGCCCCCCCCCCCCCCCCCAATCTATTAAGGTGGGAATTGGGGCCCGAGCTGTAAGGGTTAAAACAGCTTCATAACATATTTTCTTACGATTTAGTTTTGATTGATATATTTATATTATATGTATTCAGTTCTGACACTATTGAAGTGTTAATGTTAGTCCTACTGTTTAAGAGCTTCACGTTTAAGAATGTTGTCATCCTTGTTTATAATAATTTTGTAGATGTTTACTTTAGAGAAAAAAAATATTTTTTTGTTGTCACCGTACCTTGCTTCATTTCAATGTTTGTTTTAAAAGATAAAAAAACAAAATTCATTCAACATTCAACTCCAGAAAATAATTTTTATGTTTTTAACAAGAATGACAAATATCGTACGAGGGAAACAAAAAGAAAACACCCCTGTAGTTTAAAGATAAATGAGGAAGGAAGGAGGGGTAGAGTTTTTGAGCTAAGGAATATGTTACTACATCTTTGTATCATGTAAAATTTATCAGGGAGGGAGGGGCAATGGGCTGTTTATTACACTAGTCCCCAATGTTTTATCATAAAGTTGGTATAATAACTTTGGGGACTTTTAATGAATTTTGATTGGTTTGTTTATTCAGTTGAGTGTCAAAACATTTTAACCATTAATTCTATTTTACAGATGGGGTATTTTTGTATTTCATCATTTGTGATGTACATTAATTTATCGGCCATTGTCTTATCAAAGTTTATAAGCCAATGAATAATGAAACGTTATTTTAAACTTTGGGTACCAATGAAATTATCATCCCAATGTCTCTTCACTCCTCGAATGTATCCACCCATTTTTGCTAAAATTAAGAAGGGAACAGAGAAGGGGAGTTTTTTGTATTGATGCTTTTTATAAAACATTGGGTACCAGTTAAAATTATAGTCCCATGACCCTCCCTTCACAGACATGACAATGGATGATAGATTCCAATTACCATAGTCAAAATTACCCCATTAGTAGAATAGTAAGGGCCAAGCTTAGGTAAACACTGTTAGTTTGAACATACCTATCAAATAAAAGTACCCAAAGTCTGATTTCATCTTGTGTTTTTAATAATATACTTTGGGTACCAGTTTAAAGAACTAAAAGTACCCCAAATTTGATGTAAAATCTATCTATCTATCTATATCTATCTATCAATCTACCTATCTATCTATCTATTTGGCTATCTATCTATAAATCTATCTATCTATTTAACTACCTATCAATCTATCTATCTATCTATTTATCTATCCTATTACCTATCTATGTATCTATTTATCTATCTATCTATCTATCTAACTATCTATCAATTTATCTATCTTATCTATCTATGTATCTATTTATCTATCTATGTATCTATCTAACTATCTATCTAACTATCTATCTATTTATCTATCTAACTATCTATCTACTTATCTATCTATTTATATATTTATCTATCTTTTATCTATCTTTTATCTATCTATCTATCTTTCATACATTTTCAAAAATTATTACCATAGTCTGATTTCATCTTATTTTCATTTATATACTTACTTTATACAAATTAATCTAACATTTTAGAAAGGTTTGGTGATTAAAATTTAAAGATATTGTATACTAAATAAGGATCGGGATAAGACAATGGCTGATAAATTGTTTTACATTACCAATGATGTTACACAAAATGACTCTTTTTTTGGATTACAATTAGTGGTTGAAACGTTTGGACACTCAACTTAATTAATCAAAAGTTCCCAAAGTTGTTGAGCCAACCAATAATAAAACGTGAAAATAAAACATTGGGGACTTGTGTAATGAACAGCCCATTGTCCCCTCTCTCTCTCTGCATCTAGAGCATTACAGACATACTGACGGTCATTTATAGAGTAGACGCAGTGGTCATTTTCATTATTACAAATATTTCAGAAAGGTTTAGTGATTAAAATATTTTTTTTATAAAAGTTTGTATAAAAATTTTTTAAATTGAAAAAAAAATACCAAGAGGATTTTTTCTACATTATGACATTTAAAATAGAGACCTAATTTTTTTATGGTGAATACTTAGATATTTTTGAGCATCTGAGAGCACCACCCCAACTCCGCCGATCTATTAAAGTGCGAATTGGGGCCCAATTTGTAAGGTTGTTTGTATCTATCTACAAACAATCACACAAATTTGACAAAGGTTTCATGATTAAAATATTCACGTTCACTTAGCTTCAAACCTACCCTGTCATCACCTGTAATCACCAGAATATACATACGAGAGAGAGAGAGATAGAGAGAGAGAGAAACAGAGAGAGAGTGAGAGAGAGAGAGAGAGAGAGAGAGAGAGAGAGAGAGAAACAGAGAGAAAGAAAGAGAAACTGAGAAAGAGTGAGATAGATAAATATTTAGATAGATTGATATAAGATAGAGAGAGAGAGAGAGAAAAAAGAATTTAATCAGGTATCTTAAGGGATAAGACAAGGGTGCAAAATCACAAAACGTAGGGTCCGACAGGGAAGGAGTTGGAATCTTGACCCCAAATTTTTTGGATGTCTTAGGCTCATTGAGACACACATTTTGCCGCGTTTAAATCCATTTTAACTCAATCCTAGCCGAAATGAGGTCGATTTTTCAAGATTTTGAGCCTTAAGAAATCACAAACAGTAAGGCCCGACAGGGAAGGAGTTGGAAATTTGACCCAAAATTTTTAGTGTGTCTTAAGCTCATCGAGACAAGCATTTTGAGTACTTAAAGTCCACTGTAGCTAAATCCTAGCCCAAATGAGAGCAAAAACATGGATTTTGTCAATTTGGCGGTTACTCATGTTCCTAAGGAAATGTGGCCTCCCAGCAGCCCGATCTTAATTCAATGGACTTTTGGGTCTAGGACTACTTTGAGGCATGCACCAATAGATGTGCCCATACCACAAAGACCTCCCTCATTGCCACTATCAAGGAGAACTACGCCAGCTTGGACAGGTACATTTTGACCTGGACCTGCCGGCGGTTCAGGAGGCTGGTAGAGGCGGTGATTGAGGCTGGCGGCGATTTTATTGAATAATCTACTAGTCATATACCTATTTTGCTTCCCAGTTTTTAAAATTCAATAAAATCGTTAAAATTGACGATTTTATGTACATTTCTTTAAAAATTACAAAATGTCTCGATTTATGTGCCGCACCCTGTATATTAACAAAAATATTTTAATCACTAAACCTTTCTAAAGTTTAGGATTAATATTAGATAGCTAAATATATATATAGTTGGATAGATAGATATAAGATAGATAAATAGAAAGATAGATAGATAAATTGATAGATAGACACACAGATAGATAGATATATAATAATTCTACCATTCATTAGTCTGTAATTAATGTATATAGATAGATACAAATGAGTTGTTAAATTTTGTTTAGATAAATATATTATATATATATATTAACAAAAATATTGTAATCACTAAACCTTTCTCAAATTTTAGAATTAATATTAGATAGATAGATAGATAGATAGATAGATAGATAGAAAATAGATAGATACAAACGAGCTCTTATTCTTTAAATATTACAGTATCATATATTTTTCAAATTATATTTTAATCACTAAACCTTTCTCAAATTTAAGGATTAATATTAGATAGATAGATAGATAGATAGATAGATTGTGGCAATTTGTATATTAAAAATCATGAAACCTTTCTGAAATATTTATAATAATAAAAATAACCACTGCATCTATAATAGACTGTCAGGATGTCTGTAATGCTCTGATTAAGAAAGAGAGAGAACTGTTTATTACACTAGTCCCCAATGTTTTATTTTCACGTTTTCTTATTTGTTGGATCAGCAACTTTTGGGACTTTTGATTTATTTAGTTGAGTGTCCAAATGTTTTAACCACTAATTGTAATCTTTAAAAAGGGGTTATTTGTGTATCATCATTGGTAACGTACATCAATTTAACAGCCATTGTCTTATCTCTTATGATCCCTCTGTTTAGTATTAGATATCTAAAAAATATTTTAATCACTAAACCTTTCTAAAATGTCAGATTAATATATTTATTTATATCTATAATACAAACAGACAGACAGACAGACAAACCAACATACAAATAGACCGACATTGTAAAGGAGAACCATATCGGTTCAGTGGTTACAGAGATAGATCCCTTGGTACAGACAAACACAGATCTTGCTACTCTTTTTGCAGGGATCCAAAGGAATAAAACAATAGCCGATCAATTGATTTACATCCCCAATAATGACACACAAAATTAGAATAATATTATCGGTTGAAACGTTTGAACACTCAACTTATAAAAACAACCACTCATTCTCTCTATATCTATCTCTCCCTCTCTGCCTTTCTCTTTCTCCCTAATTCTCTCTCTCTCTTCTCCTATATACACCCTCTATATCTCTCTTTCTCTTTCTCTCCCTCTCTCTCTTTCTCTCTCCCTGTCTCTCTCTCCAACTATCTATCTTTCTCTATACTATGATATCCTCGGAAAGCTGTCTATAATACGATGCAATTTTATGGGTGAGTAACACATGTGTTTGAAACAGTGGAATCTGATATCCGCTGGATTAGAACCGGTTCAGTCTATCCTTAATCTTTCTCTCTCTTTTTCTCTCTCTTTCCCCTCTCTCTCTCACTTTCTCTCTCTCTCTTTCTCTCTCTCTCTCTCTCTCTCTATCCGCTGGATTAGAACCGGTTCTTATACATACTATCTGCATAATATCCGGCGGAAAGCTGTCTATAATACGATGCACTTTTCTGGATGAGTAACACGTGTGTGAACACATGCAGGGAGCTAAAGGGATAAGACAATGGCAGAAAAATTGATGTACATCTCCAATGATGATACACACCTGTATAAAACTTCAATTAGTGGTTGAAAAGTTTTTGGACACTCAACTTAATGAACCATCCAATCAAAATTCAATAAAAGTCCCCAAAGTTGTTAAGCCGACTAATGTGAAAACATTATTATTATAAAACTTTGGGGACTAGTGTGATAAATAGCTGAATGTCCCCTCCCTCCCTCCCTCCCTGAGGGGGAGGGGATCAAAGGGATGTCCCCATCAAACTGCAAATTTTTTATCAAGTACGATTGGGCCCATTAATAGATAGATAGATGGACAGATAGATAGATAGTTAGATACATAGATAGAGAAATAGGTAGATACATAGATAGATAGATAGATACATCGATATATAAACAGACAGATAGACAAATATAAAGATAGACAGAGAGACATTTAGATAGACATATAGACATATAAGTAGACAGATAGACATATAGATCAACGGATAGAAATATAGATAGACATATATACAGATAAACAAAAAAACGAATATACAGATACACAAATTAACAGACAGACAGATAGAAAGACAGAAAGATAGACAGATACACAGATTGAAATACAGATAAATACACAGATAAACATATAGATAGACAAATTGACAGATAACCAGATAGACATATTGAAAGATAGATACATAGATTGATACATAGATAGATAGAGATAGATAGATAGACAGATAAATAGACAAACAGATAGACAGACAGATAGACAAACAGACAGACAGACAGAAAGATATACAGATAGACATATAGACAGACAGACAGATAAATATAACAGACAAACAGCTAGACACACAGAAAGATAGAGAGATACACAGACAGACAGACAGATAGACAGACAGATAAATATAACAGACAAACAGCTAAACACACAGAAAGATAGAGAGATACACAGACAGACAGACAGATAGACAAACAGATAGAAAGACATTAACAGTAGGAAGAAAGTTAGAGCTAGAAAGAAAGACAACAAGCCTAATTCAATAATTTTGCTAATTTTTTTAATGAAAATATTTTATTGTACTATAAGAACATAATGGATACATACAAACAAGGTGGAATTTCATTTTTACAGAGCTAATAGATATAGAGGGACTAGATAATCCATTCTTATTGGACCAGTTGGACTAAAACCTGCATTTGTGGTTCAACACGTAGTGCATCCTCTTGTCAAGGAATATCTGTCTATCTTGTAACATTTTTGTTCTCTTAAACACTTTGTATAACCAAAATAACAAAATACATTTTACTATATACAAAAGATAACTCAATATTATACCTTTATTTTCTTAACTTATTGCATGATGTTTAATACATGATAACTACATAATGACTGCTTTAAAGCAAAGCCTTGAATACCAATGTGCGCTTCACTATACGTGGAGCTGGTTGTACATTTTTGCAATGATGCAAATATATTTGCAACATACTACCCCCTCCAGGGATGATTAGGTAATCAAGGGATTGCTTTTAACATATTAATAATAATTTAGATATTAGAACATAAATATGTTATTTGATGAGTAATACTGCGATTACTATGATGTTGTATTTCGGATAAAGGAGGATGTTTTTTTTTCAACTGCTGGATTAGCTTCAATTGTTCCGCAGTTCGTCAGGTGTAAGGATACTGAAAAATATCTTTATAAAAGTAGTTTATGCATAAGATGTTATTTTTACAATCACATTTTAATATCAAACAATAAATCATCATAAAAAATAAATTTAACATTTACAATTAATATTATTTAAAATTACATAAGTAGAAATGTTTTAAATTACAAGTAATTAATCAATTGATGAGAATTTACATATAATCGAAGTAAATTTTATAGAAACAATTAAATTTGCCTTTATAAAAACAATTCATAAATTTTACAGGGCTTGTTAAAAATGAAGAAAAAATAAAATATACTATTGCTAATTACTAGTAAAAAGTGGAAGAAAAATGATTTTGAAAAACTGTTATTAATTGAAAATTAGTTACATACAAAAATATAAAATAAGGTGAGAACTATATGTTTTTTGGTTAGCCTATAGTAAGAAGGCTATACCTGTACAATGTTAAACTATCATTATTGTCCTTTGAATGAGAACAACAGTAATTTAAGCTAGCCTATAGTAAGAAAGCTATACTTAGTGTACAATGTTATTATCATATACCATCATCGTTCTATGAAAGAGAACTATACATTTTTAGGTTTGCCTATAGTAAAAAGGCTATACCTGTACAATGTTAAACTATCATTATTGTCCTTTGAATGAGAACAACAATAACTTAGATTAGCCTATAGTAAGAAAGCTATACCTTTACTATAATATCATATACTATCATCGTTCTATGAAAGAGAACAACAATTATTTATGTTAGCCTACAGTAAGGAAGCTATACCATTAATATATAATCATATACTATCATTGTTCTATGAAAGAGAACAACAATGTATTATACATTAATTTTTAGTTTAGCCTAACAGTAGGTAAGCTAAACCTTTTACTATATCATTATTGTTCTATCTTTGAATAAGAACAACAATAACTTAGATTAGCCTATAGTAAGAAAGCTATACCTTTACTATATTATCATATACCATCATCGTTCTATGAAAGAGAACTATACATTTTTAGGTTTGCCTATAGTAAAAAGGCTATACCTGTACAATGTTAAACTATCATTATTGTCCTTTGAATGAGAACAACAATAATTTAAGCTAGCCTATAGTAAGAAAGCTATACCTAGTGTACAATGTTAAACTATCATTATTTTTCTTTGAATGAGAACAACAATAACTTTGATTAGCCTATAGTAAGAAAGCTATACCTTTACTATATTATCGTATACTATCATTGTTCTATGAAAGAGAACAACAATGTATTATACATTAATTTTTAGTTTAGCCTAACAGTAGGTAAGCTAAACCTTTTACAATAACTTAGATTAGCCTATAGTAAGAAGGCTATACCTTTACTATATTATCATATACTATCATTGTTCTATGAAAGAGAACAACAATGTATTATACATTAATTTTTAGTTTAGCCTAACAGTAGGTAAGCTAAACCTTTTACAATAACTTAGATTAGCCTATAGTAAGAAGGCTATACCTTTACTATATTATCATATACTATCATCGTTCTATGAAAGAGAACAACAATTATTTAGTTTAGCCTACAGCAAGGAAGCTATACCATTACTATATAATCATATTCTATCATTGTTCTATGAAAGAGAACAATAATGTATTATACTTACAAACGTTTGTTTGATTCAACAGTAAGGGAATCGACCCTTTTAATATCATTCCATTGAAATAGAACATCAGTGTGTCGTAGGTTACATTAATTCACATAATGATTGTTATACATAAGGATTTTACTTATCTTTAAAGGGAAATATTAAGATCTAAACTTTATCAGTAGGTCTTACAATTTGTCAGAATAGATGTCAAAAGCAAAGTATAACCTATGCAATATATTTGGGTTAATATGTATTGTGTAGATATGTATGTTATAACACGAAACCTCGTAGTTCAAATATAATGTTCATGCATATACATAGATATACATTGAAAAATTACATTTCGACTTTAATAAGAAAAGCACCTATGTGTATTTCTATCTTAAGATATTTAAAAAGATATAACCAAATAACCTAGTGTAGATATGGTTACCTATATTATAATTAAGTTTGGTATTAAAACCAATTATTAAATTGTATAATTTCTTTCAATTATTAGCATTAAATTAGCATATTGGGAAAGATACCGTATTATTGATTATTGATACACTAATTGATGTGGAGAAATTTCTCCCCCTCCTCAAAAAGTCAATTAATTTATACCACGTAAAAAGGGTGAAGTGAACCTTAATTAAGTATGATAAAATTGAGTACAAATATAGTTTTCATGAACCTTTATATTATACTGGAGAAATCTTCCCCCGCAAAAGGGCAAGAAAAACAGCACAACCTTTGGTTTTGTGTACATGCTAGAGGCGCAATCACCATTGTTTTATAATCCTATTATATAAAGTAGAAAGCTTTTTTTGTCTGTAGCAAAGTATCTCTCTAACCACTGAACTAATAATATCCTCCTTTATATGGAATCTTCTTATAGAACCCGGGATGGTTTTAGGCTATTTTATTCTTAGATTTCAGACTTAGGATGGTTTTAGGCTATTTTTCTGACACTCCCTTATCCATTTGAAGACAGAAACCACTAGATGCTAGGGGCGCAGCCGCTAATATAATATAATAAGCAAGGAAATTAGCAAATATTACCAAATATTTGCAAGAAAGATAAAAACATATTTGAACCCATACTCAAAAAAAACAATAAGATATTTTTGTTGGTTTAGTAATTTAGATTGATAATTAAAAAACATAAAAACTTGAAAGCTTCAATATGGTATCGGTTTTAAAGTAGATTAGTAATTAAAACACTGTTTTAAGGAGATTTGAATAAAAACATTAACATTAGATTCCAAAATGGTTGGATATATGTAACCACATAATTTGCAGATATAAAACCTATTTTATATTAGCGTAGCTATTCTATGACTATAATATGTTGTGCTAAAGGAGTAAAAAAACTTTACTTTTTTTATTATTATGTTGTAACCTTCTATTACAGGAGAAGAATTACCCTATAATTTGGTGTAATATATCTTTCTTTGAAGACTAAAAAAGGTAGCGCAGCTACGTTATTGATTAAAATGTGCTCTGTTAGAAAAACCTTTTAATGTAGAAGGAATGCGCTACACATGAGTAAAGATAGTTTAAGATATTTGCTCATGTAGAGTACAAAAAATAGCATAACTACTTTATACCTTCAACATAAGCTATAATTGAGAATGGTAACCTTTTTAAATTCTAAATAGACGGCAATCTTAAATGATGCAAAAACAAGGTTTATTTAAACGCTTGATAGAATGTTAGCAAGTTTATACTATACAATTAAACTTTTACATTGACCTTATGTCTAGAAAGATGGCATATCATTTCATTATTTACATCATTTTGCTAGAAAGATAGCTCTTTATATTTAAAGTTTATTCAGGTGTCGAATTTGTTGTGAAATAGAAATAAAACAATTAACTTTTTGTGAACCTTGATTTTCGGGCGCTCTATTTAGCATAGTGCATACATAAAAAACGGAAAATAAGGGGGCTAAAATTTTGCATTTTTTGGACTTCTTAGTTTAAAAATATTATTAATATACATTAATATGCATTTTCATTTATACTTTTATTTTAAAAAAGGTCGTTATTGTGCGTAAAGGTGCTATTTTATGTAATATTTGGGAAATCTTGAAAAGAATAAATGCGCGGGTTGCTGTTTGTAAACTTATTGTAAAAACTTGATCAACCTTTGAATCTATTTTAATCTTGGAATTAGAAAGATAAAAAGACAAATTTTAAAACTATTTTAATAATTAGAAACTTTAAAAACCATTTGGAATTACAATCAATTACATTTTGAAGCCAGTTTGTTTGTTTTGTTTTAAGATTATATATTCATTAATAATATTTTGAATACAGAAACCAATTAAACTAATTGAAATTAGAATAAAAGATCCTTTAATAATATTTCGAAACCAATTAGTTTGTTATGTTTTAATATAAAAACAAATTTTGATATTGATAATATTTCTGTATGGTTGGTTGATTATATTATGCTGTGTGTATATTTTGCAAATACTATACACCTTCTCTTTTCCTTGTAGCTTCCCCCCTTTTTATTTGTAATTTAGCAAGTTGGTCGATTATAACTCAGGCGGTTTAAGTACTTTTTAGTGAATGAACTCTAGCTGTCCCCTTTTCTTAAGCAGTACTTAGTTCACCCCATCTACCAGCAAACATGAATAACATACATAAATATGAACTAGTAATCCAAAAATATACGCAAACAAGTATGGATTTGTGTATACTAAATATGAAATAGAAATTATCTTTATTAGCGTAAATAGGAAACAGAAATTAGAAGTTATTACGCTAAAAATGTTACATTTATTACGTATGGTATGAAATTATCTTTGTAATATGCTACTTATAGAAATGATAGAGGACTTGGCATTAGATTGATCATCCATACTTTTCTGAACATTATAAAATTTAATCTCTTATTTATCAGAATCATTGTGAATAAACGATTTTTAACAGGTACACCAGACGCTATTGTCAGAAATAATAGGTGACTTATCTAAGAAGTTACTAATACAACTAGTAACCCTAGTAATCTCTGTCTCAGCAATTTACCTTTTTTTGTGCTTATATAAGCATTTTTGTCAGATTTAAGTAGGACGTGCTCACATCGGGAAAGTCCGCACTTTACAACAAAAGTGGCTTACTTAAATCGGACATGTCGGACTAACGAGCCATTTTCGTAGGTTAATTGCTTACTTGAAGAACTATTATTGCCCTATAAACCCCTAAAAATCCCCAAAAATAAGGGTGGCTGATAAGAATCAGCCAAATCGGACGCTTTTGTCGTAAATGTCTTACAGATTAAGATTTTAATCCGGATTATTTTTTCTCAAAATTTAATCCCTTCTCAGCCATTTAGGCTATATTTGTAGTTGATTGCTTACTTATATCTTCCATTTTTGCTACAAAATCCTTAATTAAACAAGCCATTTTTGGGGTTCATTGCTTACTTAAATCCTCCATTTTTGCTGCAAAACCCTTACTTAAATAAGCCATTTTTGGGGTTGACTACTTACTTAAATCATCCATTTTTGTTGCAAAATCCCTACTTAAATAAGCCATTTTTGGGGTTGATTGCTTACTTAAATCATCTATTTTTGCTACAAAATCCTTACTTAAATAAGCCATTTTTGGGTTTGATTACTTACTTAAATCATCAATTTTTGTTGCAAAACCCTTACTTAAATAAGCCATTTTTGGGGTTGATTACTTACTTAAATCATCCATTTTTGTTTCAAAATCCTTACTTAATTAAGCCATTTTTGGGGTTGATTGCTTACTTAAATCATCCATTTTTGTTGCAAAACCCTTACTTAAATAAGCCATTTTTGGGGTTGATTACTTACTTAACTCCTCCATTTTTGTTGCAAAACCCTTACTTAAATAAGCCATTTTTGAGGTTGATTACTTACTTAAATCATCCATTTTTGGTGCAAAATCCTTACTTAAATAAGCCATTTTTGGGGTTGATTACTTACTTAAATCATCCATTTTTGTTGCAAAATCCTTACTTAAATAAGCCATTTTTGGGGTTGATTGCTTACTTAAATCATCCATTTTTGTTGCAAAACCCTTACTTAAATAAGCCATTTTTGGGGTTGATTACTTACTTAAATCATCCATTTTTGTTGCAAAATCCTTACTTAATTAAGCCATTTTTGGGGTTGATTGCTTACTTAAATCATCCATTTTTGTTGCAAAACCCTTATTTAAATAAGCCATTTTTGGGGTTGATTACTTACTTAAATCATCCATTTTGGTTGCAAAATCCTTACTTAAATAAGCCATTTTTGTGATTAACTTCCTACTTATATCTTCCATTTTTGTTACAAAATCCTTACTTAAACAAGCCATTTTTGTGATTAAATTCCTACTTATATCTTCCATTTTGGCTACAAAATTCTTACTCAAACAAGCCATTTTTGTGATTAATCTCCCACTTATATATTCCATTTTTGTTACAAAATTCTTACTTAAACAAGCCATTTTTGAAATTAATTTCTTACTTAAATCTTCCATTTTTGCTACAAAATCCTTACTTAAACAAGCCATTTTTTTGTGATTTATTTCCTACTTTCATGATGAAAATTGGCAAAATTGATTTTATAATTAATGTAAAAAAAAACTTTATAAGTCAAATTATATTAAACTACATGATATTATACAGTATTACAATACATTCAAAAATTTTATATTCTTTTCATGTTTAAAAAATGACTGATGAAAGTTTGTTTTAAATTTATACAAATTAGATGTTTAAATCAAATTCACTAGTTTTCTGCATAAATCAATCTTCTATTTCTGATTTAAAGTTGTGTTATAAAGTTCCAGCAAAACCACTCTAACCACAGACTGAGACAATCTGCCTTTGAAGTGATTCTAATGTACTCTAATGATATTTTGATTGATTTATCAACTCTGTTCTCCAATGAAGTAAACTCCCGAGAAAAAATTACTAAAATTAAATATATTTAATATTGATATGAAATACACAAAACTACTCTTTCTAACATATGTTTCTTTAATATTTACAATAAATATTCATGAATTATTATTAACATTTAGAATAAATAAATAATAGTAAAATATCTAATATAGTATTTGTCATTTGGGATTAGACTTTTATTCAAAAACAAATTTAAAGCTATTATATATAAAAACAAGCAATGAAGTGCACTGATGTCTAAGGGGGGAGGGATGTACAGGTATGATAACCCCCACCCCCAATGAAATTTGGCATTTAAGAACTAAGACATCATTGTGGAGCTTCTATGTAATACAGCATGACACACAAAAAGTATTTTTTAGGGTTTACAGACCATATTACTTAGTGTATCAAAAAAAGTAGCATATGTTCTTGATCTCTTAAAATTTCCACACAAGAAAAAAATTTTAGAAAGAGCCTAAATTTTGAAAAAGTAACTTAAGAAAAAGTAACTTAAATAAGTTTTAAGTAAAAAGTTAAAATAAGTTTTAAGTTGAAAGCATTTTTTTTAGTCTTGTAAGGTTAATGATATTTTCATGATCCTAACTTTCATAAAATTTCATCAAAATGAGTTTTGATTTTCAAAAGCATAATTTACCAGAGATCTAAAGAGATATGTCGAAAAGGGGGCCAAATAAATGTCGGAATTCATCCTTTATTATGCACATTGTGATGAAAAAATTAAGTTTTTAAAGTTAAAAGCATATTTCTATTATTGGGATTATTTATACCCACAAATTTTAGTTCCAAGGTTAAAAGTTTTGGGAATAAAAAAGATTTACAACCTGAAATGGAAATTACCATTCCTTTCAAAAAAAGCATGGAAGTCCTTGAAAGTCCTTAAAATGTAAGAATCGATCTAGCACCCCAAACAATTGGCAAACTTAATGAAACTTGGTGAAAATATGAAGATTATTACCATAATTATCCCTAAAAATTTCAGCTCTGTATCTTTTATAGGAGTTGAAAAAATCATGTTTCACCCTTTCTGTCTCTGACAGATGGACGGACAGACAGACAGACATTTCAAATAATAGAGCAGCTTTACTACTAATTATAGTATAGTTTTGCTACTAAAAATAAGCTCAGAACTCATATTTATAGTTTTAGAGGGGGTCTTTTGCTCCACTAGCCTCTAGAAAGGAAGTCCCGAAATGAAACTGTAATGGTTAATTAGTTAAGTTATGTTAAAAAAGTTTTCTTTAAAAAAATCAGATTGATATCTTTAAAAATAAGCTCTGAACTTACATTTTTAGTGTTTTGGGGGATCTTTTGTTCCACTAGCCCCTAGAAGAAAAGTCCAAAAATTCAATTTTTACAGTTTTACAGGTGGATCCAATCAAATAAATGAGCTTACAAGCTATAAAAACAAGCCCAACAATCCAGGGCAAAATTTGGTACTGAATTATAAATATTATTGTAGCATTTGCTGCATAACAAAAACACACACACAGAAAAACTTTAGGGTACCTATATTTTTGGGTACCCCAATGCCATAGAAATGATAAGAGGGTAATAAAAAAAAATTACTTGTGTAAGAACCAATTATATTCAGAAAGTTTTTTAAAAACAGAGGGGAAGAGGAATGAGGATACTTTGTTAAATAGTTTAATGTTGCTGCCCTACTTATGGATATACTTATCCTTGTTTTAAATTAGTATAGTATAATGTTGTTGTTTTACATATGTATATAACTGTCCTTGTTAACATTAGAAGGAATAATGTTGCATTACTAATGTCCTTGTTAACCATTACAGATTGGGGGGGGAGTCATATTGACCCCCCCCCTCTAGTTATTTCAATGTCATTTTTTTTGTAGGTAAGATAGAGAGTTGTGACTTCATGACTATTTAAGTTTTGTAATTATACGTCGGCAAGAGTTGATCTTAAAAGGATATCTGGTCTGTGTCGGTCGTGGCGTCCAGTCAAAGTTGGTTAGGTGGCACCAAATTTAGAAAAAATTTTAAATAAATCTTAATTTCTACATTATGACTTTTGTGTAAAAGGAAAACCTAAATTTTTTTTGGTGAATACTTAGATATCAATGACCTTCTGAAAAACATGGTGTTATGACCGTTTGACCGCTCCCTGACCGACTTTATGACCGTTTTTTGTCCGGCTTTTACTACAGACATATATCATGAATATCGTGGCTTATATTACAGCTAGAGACCTATAAATTTTGTTGGTAAATTCTTGAGCAACAATAAACAGATAAAAATATTAATTGGCATTGCCAACCGCTGTTTTACCGCCTATCCGCCGAAAATGGCGGTTTCCGTTATTTGCCGTTTTTCGGCGATGATCAGAAAAAGTAATTTTTTGTTATGAAAAATTAAAAGTTCGTCCTAAAATTTGGTCATCCTAGCTGCAAAATTGGCGGCTCTACAGCTGTTTTAATATTTAACGGCTGGCCGCTAAAAAGCAGCTAATGAGCGGTCTGACTGCTATGACTAGAAAAAGTAATTTTCTCTAAAAATACACATGAACCACCAGAAAATTTTTATGTCTCTAACTGTAACAGGAGCCGAGATAGAGGGGGGGGTCAATATGAACTCCCCCCCCCCCAATCTATTTAGGTGGGAATTGGGGCCCGATCTGTAAGGGTTAAATTTAGATTATCATAATGTTGCTGACAAACTTGTGGATATAAATGCACTTGTTAAAATCAGTAATTTACCACAAAAATGGCACAATTAAGTAAGCAATTTACTTTTTTTCATGCTTACTCCATGAGGAGAGATTACTAGGGACAGCATAATATAATTTTGCCGCGCTATTTATGAATATACTTCAACATTACTTAAACATCACAATTGTATAATATTGCTGCTCTACTTATATTTATACTTGTCCATGTTAAATTCAGTATAGTAAAATAATGCTGTTCTTCTTATGAACATACTTGTCCTTATACCAGTATTACCTCTAGGGGCTCGGTGACGCTTTGGGTAAAAGTCCTCTCCGCCCCACCTTGAACCTACTCTGTGTCTAAATTGCAATGTAACGCGCTCAATCGCCCAAGGGTATTAAGTAAGGTAACACCAAATAGATAGCCAAATCTTTAATTGCACGAATTTTGTCTAGAGGTCCTAACTGCATGGTAATGAGTTGCACCTGTTTTAAACCAAGACATTCCCCATACTCAAACTATTAATGTCACAAACCTCCCTCCTTGTTTGCTCAAACAAATGCATCTTAAAAACGTTTTAAGAAATAAAGCCAAACATTAACCCATTTACTAATTTAAAACAAGGAAATTTAAATAACAAAATGATTTGCTCATAAAAAAATTTAAAAGGGTGGGGTCAAAATAGGTAAACAAGGATGACAACATCCAAAAAAGCGAAGCTCTTAAAAGGTGTGATAAATGAACATTAACACTTTTAGAGTGTCAGAACTAAATGATCAGAATATAAATGTTTAAAAGATGAAACAAAATTTTGAGTAAATTTGTTGAAAAACTGCTTAGATACAGAATAATGTTTAAGGACATACTTACATTTTTATAGATGCTACGCTTACAAAATTATACTTTGTTGTCCTAGGAATCAGTATTTCAAAAATCAGATCAATCAAAAAATTATATAACACAAAAATTAGCTGTTTAGAATGGACGTACGGACATTCAGGTAACAAATATAGAGTTCCTACGATTTCTGAAGTCTACCTATCTACCACAAGAATCACCATACAAATTTTGAAATTGATAGAAAAATTCTGACGTGCCTATTTTAATTTAATTTAATGCATAATTTTAATTAACACTCAAAATATTCTTAAAAGTATATACTTGATATTGGGAAATATGTAAAAATATAAAAATAGCCAAAAACCTGCTAAAGTGCAGTCCAATCACCATGGATGTTTTTTGAAACAACTGGAAAATTAATTTTGATATTCTTAACTACAAAAATTTTGAAAATTGGACCATAATCACCAAAGATATGGGGAAATATGTAAAAATACAAGAAATTTTTCCCCACCCTCCCATGGTTGCTTACAGACAGCCAAGATCTGCTAGCTTAAGAGCACGCCTTGTAAAGACAAAATTACCATCAAGAAAACAAAGATCTTTACCTGGTCTCAAAAAATGCCAACAACCAAGATGTAATACCTGTAGCTATATTCAAGAAGGTAAATAAGTTGTTAGCTCAAATAACAAGAAAATTTACATCAACCTACAAGAGAGTGTTACCTGTGAAAGTAAAAATGTGGTTTACTGCATTTCCTGTGACAAAGCTGCATGTAATTTTGTTCAATACATCGGTGAAACACAAGCTAAACTAAAAGTTAGGTTTGGCCAACACCTTGGTTATATCAGAAGCACAGATCATGACAAATACCCAACAGGAAAACATTTTAATCTACCTGGACACAGCATGACCAACATGAAGCTTTCGGTCTTAGAAAAATGCAAACTGGACTCATCAAACTACAGAAAAATTCGGGAAGCTGAATACATCAATAAATTTGACACACTAAGAAATGGATTAAATAAAAAATTGTAATTTTACTTGTTTTTTATCTAAATATAAATTTACATTTGTTGCTTTGTTGTTAATCATTACTAAAAAGAATTTTTTCAATACTTTATTGTTTAATTTATGACATTTTTTCATACACTTTCATGTAAAATTAAAATCTTTTCAACACGTTCACGTATTTCTGTTTTGCTAATTGCAATATTTTTTTAAAAAACAAAAGTCATACAGTACAAAACTTTCATTCTTTTGAACTTTGATTCTTTTAAACCCCCATCCCTTCTACCCCTTCCCTTTACACTAAAACCAGCGGTTAAATTGCTCAGTTTCAAACAAACCTTTGTACAGTAAAGAATAATAGAAGGGATAACCATATTCATTATAATACATTTAACTTTTTCTTTGTATTTTCGAGCACTTTTTCATCATTTTGTTGTTTCTTTACTTTAAAATAACCTAATTTTTTTCAAAATATATATCTGATTTTACTTTAAATATTTGAAATATGGTTAATTTTGTGCAGGTTGACAAGGATTAGATGTGATTTAATCGAAATATATTCCTACAAATTGAGCTGTGTGTTTTTTCTTGGATAGTCTCTTTTCAACATCGCTGCCGTGTATTATTCCATTAAAAATATAAAAATAGCCAAAAATCTGCTAAAAGGCAGTCCAACCTCCATAGATGTTTTATTAAAAGGCAGGAAATTTAATTTAGATATCTAACAAAAAATTTTTTGAATATCGGAAAATGGATGTGTGAAAGTTAATTATAATCCTTAGTGATGGGAATGTTGTCATAAAGTTTCAGCCATCTATCTGTCATAGGAGCCGAGAAATTCATGTTTTTCCACTTTTTCTCTGACAGACAGACAGACAGACTGACAGACGGACAGACAGACGGACGAACAAACAGACAGGCGGGTGGACGGACATTTTGAATTATAGAGTAGCTTCGCTAATAAAAAGTAATCAGCTATCTATATCCAATTGATTAGGGTTTATATAAGAAGATGTAGATTGTTATTGCTGCGCTTCTTATGAATAAATATAAAGATTTAAAAAGGTTTAATTGTTATTGTTGCCCTACCTATGATCTTATTATTCTTGATTAAGAAAGTCTACTTTTTATTGATGTGATTCTTATGAAATGACTATTCTTGTTTGCATATTTTTTAAATGTTAGTATTTGAAATATATATCAAAGGAAAGGGTTATTTTGTCTACAACAAGCATCTAGGGGTAGGAGGGGGAAAAGTCAACCTCAGCCTATTTTGAATTTGAGCTTCAAAAGAGTAAAAAAGTATTTTTTGTTTGGGGGGGCGTGAAGATACCCTCCCCAAAAATAGTTTGAAACCTTCCCAGGACCTATAAGAAGCTTAACTGTAAAGGAGACAATATGACAATATGCAGACGTGAAGGCCCACCAGAGTAAAGCATTGTATGGATCGTGAAGGGATGTGACACTAGACGAAATTAAAATAACTATATTGTTTCTTATTTATTATTGCTTTAATGCAGGGATCTACAGGGAAAAGATAAAGGCCGATAAATTAATGTACATCCCCGATGATAAAACAAAAATCTTCCATTACAATTAGTGGTTAAAACTTTTGGATACTCAACTTAATGAACCAACCAATCCCCAAAGTAAGTTGTTAGGCCAACAAATAGGAAAAAATTATTATAAAACTATGGGGACTATTGTATAAAATAGCCCATGGTCCCCTCCCTCCCTTGAACTATCCTTCTTTTCATTATAGACTAAATATTTGATCTTACCAGGAATCTAAGGAGATAAGACAATGGACGATAAATTTATGTAAGCACCTCAATTACAATAAATCTTTTTTGTGGGTAACACTTTTTTAGTAGAAAGGTTAAGGTTTAACCACTACCATACTTAATAACCTAACTATTAAAAATCTAATAAAAGTCCCCAAAGTTATCAAGCCAGCGAATAAGAAAACGTTATTGTAAAACTTTGGGGACTAGTGTAATAATCAGCCCATTGTCCCCACTCATTCTCTGCTAGTTCCTGATAATTCAATTATAACAAGGATGACAACATCCATAAAAGCGAAGCTCTGAAATGGAATGACAAACGAACGTTAACACTTGTCGATTGTCAGAACTGAATTAGCAGAATATTAAATGCATTAGTACAAACAATATTGTAAGTAAATTTGTTGCAAAACTGCATAAATTGATGATACTGTTTAAGGACATACTTACATTTTTAGGACTTGTGTATAGAAATGCTTCGCTTATAACATTGTACCTTGTTGGAATAGGAATCAGTTTTTAAAAAATCAGAAGAATCGGGTAATTTTAACATACAAAAATTTGTTGTAAAAAAAAGTTAAAAATCGACATGTTTAAAAAGGACGTATGGACATTCTGATATTGATTATAGAGTTGCTACGCTTTCTAAATTGTACCTAACTACTACAGGATTCATCATGCAAAGTTTGGAATCGATAGGACAATCTAACCTATCTAAATTAACAAAAAGAGCTAACTGTCTGTGACGTACAGACCGACGGACCGACCCTAATTATAGAAAAGCATCGCTTTTAAAAATTACTATTAGTCAACGTAGACTTTCCAGAATAGACACACATCATAGTGCCCCTAAAAGCTCTCTCTTTTCTCAGGCAAGTCGTGTCTTTTGTCTTGAGAAAAGCTGTGTCTTTTGTCTTACAAGCTCTGTCTTTTCATTTTGCAAGTTGTGTCTTTTGTAGTACAAAGTAGAACGATGTCTGTCTGTCCGTCTCTATGAATGCTGAACCGAATGGGCTCTACTTTTCAGGGAATATACTTACTGGTCCTGTGGTGGTTTTAAGCTATTTTCTTGGGGGTGAGACACCCCCAACTCCCCCTCCCAAAAAAAAATGTAATAAAAGATTGAAAAGAAAGCATTATGGATAACTCATAAAATTATGGTTCGCAGCACCAAAATCTAAAATCTGCTTTTTTTTCAAATATGTTAAAAAAAAGTGGTTGCTTCTCCGATTTTTTTTATTAATTACCTCTTGGGGCAAAGCCCCTAAAGGCTAGGGGCGAAGCGCCAGTTCAATTATATTACAAGGAGAGACAGGACACAGAGAGGTAACTTAAAATAGAACTTAAGATAAAACTTTGGGTACCAGTAATTTACAGCCCAAGGGCACCTCCTTCATTGTTTTTGCTCAAAGACATACATTATAAGTAATACAACCCCCCCCCCCCCTACCACCCTCTCCTTATACAACCTAACCTACCTAACCTTGCCTAGTTCCAGTGCTCAACAAGGTACTTCAAGTGAAAGCGTTAATGTTTTTTTTGAGCATGTATGTTTTTGTTTTGTTTTTACTTCAAACTAAATTTTATTTTTTACCAGGAATATTAAGGAATAAGATAATGGACGATAAATTGATGTAAATTTCCCATTTACGATAAGAAATAAATAAATCATTGGTCAAAAAGTTTTGACACAGCTATTTTTGAACCAAGCAATCAAAATTCAATATAAGTTATTAAGCTGACCAATTACATTAGTCGAATTTGATAACCCAATTTCTTATTTTAGATTTTAAAAGAAAAAGGAAAAAAATATAAAATATGTTGGGGGGTGGAAATTTTTTTGGGGGGGAGGATTCCCCCCGTCATTTTTAATTTTTGTTAAAAAATTAAACTTTTTTTCATTTTTGGGGGGGTTGGGGGTGTCCCAATCCCCAAGAAAATAGTTATAAACATTCCCGGGACCTGAAGAAGCTACCCTGTTAAGGAGAACCCGATCGGTTCAGCGGTTAGCGAGATCCTTTGGTACAGACACACAAACAGACAAACACCCTGTTACTTTAGTATAAGGATAGTGTCTAAACGTCCACTCCTAATTGTAATCCATAGAAGGGGTAATTTTGTTTACCATCATTGAGGATGTAATTGTACATCAATTAATCTGCCATTGTCTTATCCCTTTAGATTCCTGCGATAATAAAATTTGGGTATAGTGGCAAGGGGTGTTTCATCGTAATTTTAAAAGCGAAGCTTTCGGAAATAAGGGTCGCTACGTCCGTCCGTAAGTACGTCTGTCCATACATCCGGAACGGATAGCTTTTTTTTCGTTAATTTAGGCATGTTAGAATTATCCTATTGATTTCAAACTTTGCATGGTGATTCCTGTAGTAGTTTGGTATGATTTATAAAGCGCAGCAACTCTATAATCATTACCAGAATGTCCATGCGTCCATTCTAAATTTTTTATATATTGGTTCCTGGGACAACACAGTACAATATTATGAGCAAAGTAACCCTATAATCAAGTCCTAAAAATGTAAGTATGTACATAAACATTATCCTGTATCAAGCATCCTTGGTTTATGAGATTTTGATAGGTTATTTTAGGTTAAGTTGGGTTATGTGATTGCCCCGCAGAGTAGGTCAGTTGCGCGACAAAATGGGGACATGCAGGAATTGACCTAAAGTCATGCACAACTAAGGGATTAGACAATGATGATAAATAAATCTTAAGATCCCTGATAGTATAACATAACGTTAAAATCATTAATAAAAATTTCACCTTGATTTTACGAACATTTAAAACCAATAAAAAGCATCAGATAACCAAACCTTTGATTGTACGACCTTTGTCCGAGAAGTCCTAACTGTGAAATAGTAATGAGTTACGCTTGTTTTAGGCCAAGGCATTCCCCCCACTCTAACTATTTATGTCGCGCATCTGATATAGCAGCAGTTGGACCCATTTTTAATGTCTTTAGTTGTGACGCGGTGTTGTACCGATATTCCAACCTACGACGAGAATGCGGTACGTATTGAGACACGGCTGCGGGTTAAGGGATAAGATAATGGACGACAAATTGAAATACATCCCAAATGATAATAATAGTTATTTCTCGCATCGTATTATAAACGGCTTTCCGCGGATATAGAAAGTACAATTATGAGATTAAAACTAGTTTTTTAGCCCCGAGGTGCCGAAGCCGCCAGCTAAAAAAACTGGTTTTAATCTTATGATTGTACATTTCTATATTCGTAGAAAGCTGGATAAAATACGATGCTAGACATAGTTTTTTCGTATGGATGAGAACCGGTTCCTATCCACCGGATTCGAATGAATACGAGAAACATGATTATCCTTCCAAATATTAAAACTGTTGGTTGAAATGTTTCTGAGCAAACAAATAAGATAAAGCAGTATAACAACTTTGGGTAAAAGTGAAATAAAGAACCCAGTGTCCCTTCCAAGTTTAACTGGTTATAAAACTTTGGGTACAAGTGAAATTTACGGTCCAATGGCACCTCCCTCCTTGCTTGCTCAAACAAATGCATCATAAAAACGTTTTAAGAAATAAAGCCTAACATTAACACATTTAATAATTTAAAACAAGTAATTTTAAATAACAAAATGATTAGCTCTTTAAAAAATTTAAAGGGTGGCATCAAAATAGGTAAACAAAGATGACAACATCCATAAAAGCGAAGCTCTGAAAAGGTGTGATAAATAAACATAAACACTTTTAGAGTGTCAGAACTGAAGAATATAAATGTTTAACGGTTGAAACAAAATTTTGAGTAAATTTGTTGAAAAACTGCTTAATACAGGATAATGTTTAAGGACATACTTACATTTTTAAAGATGCTACGCTTACAAAATTGTACTTTATTGTCCTAGGAATCAGTATTCCAGAAATCAGATCAATTGAATAATTATTAAACACAAAAATTTCCTGTTTAGAATGGACGTACGGACATTCATGTAACGATTATAGAGTTCCTACGATTTTTAAAGTCTACCTATCTACCACAAGAATCACCATACAAATTTTGAAATTGTCTTTCCGTCGGTATACCCATGTGTTTATGTCTATATCTCCGTCAATACCTTTTTGTTAATAAGGCATGTAAGAGCTGTCTTTTAAATTCAAAGGTTTCAGGGTTTCAGTGCTCAACAAGGTACCCTGAGTGAAAGCGCCAATTTTTATTGGGATAAGACAATGAATGTTTAATTGAAATACATCCCCAATGATGATAATAGTTATTTATTGCATCTAATTATAGACAGCATTCTGCGGATAGTAAAATTAAAAGGTTTATTCTGGTTTTGTTATCCCTTAGGGGCCGAAGTCCTGGGCTTAAAAATCTGGCATTGATATTATGGTTTTTTCATTATGATATTCATAAAAAATTGTGTTATCATAATGCATTACACATTTGTCCAGTATGGCTTTGAACCGGTTCTAATTCCGCGGATATTAATCGGTTTCAAAGCCATACAGAAAATAAAATTACCCCTGTTGTAGATTAAAATTTTTGATTGAGCACTACTTGTTTGGAACCAACCAATCAAAATTGAATAAAAGTACCCAAAGTTTTTAAGCTAAATATAAGCGAGGATGATAATAAAATTTTGGGTACCTGTGAAAATACAGTCTAATATATGTACCCTCCCTCCTTAGGTATAAATGTAATTTACTGCTCAATGATCCCTACATTACTGGGTATGGTGTGTCTACAAAGTGTCCAAACTTTTCCACCAATAAATTTAATCTACAAAAGGGATCCCGTTTTATAATTGTAATTGCGCATATTGTAAACAGTTATCGCACAAGTAAATTTCTGTTTTTGATAATTGTCTACAATATAATACATTTTTTTCAGTATGAATCAAAACCTATTAAATCAAAAGAGAAAAATTAGATTCGTAGCCACACTGAAATAGTTATTTATAGCATCGTATTATAAACACAAAACAGCTTTCCATGGATTTAAAAATATAAAATTGTAAGAGAAAAAATATTTTCAAAAAAATGCGTAGAATACTTGATATAATACGATACAATAAATGATTTTTTAGTATGTCTTAGAACCGGTTCTAATCCAGCGGATATTAATCGGTTTCGAAGCCATACTAAAAAGTATTTTACTAGTCATAATATATACCCCTACCTTATATATACACAACAAGTATGCATGATATTTGTTTGTTTGTTATGGTTTATTTCTTTAAAGTGTGATTTTATCAACATTGAAATATTAACATAATAAAATTCAAACAATATTCTTTAATATTCGAATTTTAAAATGTTTACAGCATTGTTAACATAATATTTGCTTTCACATACAAGGCTTTGAATTTAAACTTTTATAACTTTTAACATCAACACTCATTCAATGCTTCACTCTAGGCAGGTAAAAATAAACTGAGTCTGACCCGCGCACACTCACTCACACACACTCACACACACACACAAACAAATGCGCATATACAAACTAAAGCAACCATCGCATTTATCATTCAAGCTAATGTACATTTACACTTTTTGTGCTAACAAAACTCATGGAAGGAGTCGTTTTACGGGTGTCATCATAAAATACAAAATTGTAGAACTGATCAAGCCTGACCAAAGTTAAATTCTGTGTCACCTGCTTACAATGCTTCGTTACGGCAATAGCGGCAATTTTAAGCGGCGTAAACGCGTTTCAAAACTTTTCATCCAATAAAAGTAGTATTGGGAATTATTTTAAGGACTTGCCCTAAAAATACTTTTTTCTAGAACTCAAAGCGCCCTACAAAAGATGTCATATGTAGAATCCACGTAAGACGCACAATTACTGCGTTAGTGGCAAGATATAAGTAACGATTACAAGAGCTCAATTATTTATCATAGATATCCCTAGTAATGTCTACCTGTGTAAGAAGGCAAAAATAAGTAAAATGCTTATTTAATTGTGCCATCTTTGTGGTAAATTACTGATCAGCCACATAAATATAAAATGCTTACTTATGTCAGCAATCTACAACAATTTGGTCTTACTTGTGTGTTAACCCATTAGTGCCGAGCGCCACTTTTATGGGCCGATCGAGCTGAAAGTTTCAGGGAAGCTTTATAATGGTCAAAACGGAATTCGTATTTTTTTGTTTTGCTCTAGTGGCGTGCACAGGAAAGTTGCAAAAAAAAACCGGTTCGGCTCGGCCATAAATACCAACCAGGCATTATAACCCGTTTTTGGTGCTTTACCCCGGCGTTAAAACCCGGTTTTCCTGTAAAAACCCGGTTATTTTGACCAAAAATCCAAAAATGTAATTTTTGAACGCAAAAAGTTAGATGAACACTTTTTAGAACTTTGATACGATCCGTTGAAAACTACATAACCTCATGTAATCTATAGAGCTACAAGTATAATACGAAGCGATTTATTTCAAATTTCGTGTTTAGCCGGCGATTTCGGGTAAAAAAACCCTGTATTGTTGTTGTTTTCAAAAAAGATCTATTAGTGAAACTGGGTGATAAAAATTTCAGACTCCAAATGGAAATGCCGAACCGGGCCTATATAGGGCGTAAAAAAACGATAAAAAAATCATATAAAAAATAATAATTTAAATAAAACGAATTCACAAATAGATGTACTTGTCAATAAACTTTAGATTTAACAAAAAAAATCAGCAACTTTACAATAAAAACAAAAAAGTTAGATGGGGTATTTTGAATTTTCATGATTTTCAAACTTTGTTGATCTATACCGGCAAACGGAAGTAAGCTAAACTGCCTGCTCCAGGGGGAAATGAAAGCCAGGGTAGTAGAGGGGGGATTCATACTGAGAATGATGCAATTATGAAGCCAGAAACCGGTTTTTTTTTACATTTTCTGGAACCGGGTTTTAAAACCCGGTTCGGCACTAATGGGTTAAAAGTGGGTGGAGTAAATTAATCCTCAGACATTTATAGTAAAAGTTGCTTATATCAGTTGAAGTGAAGTAAAATGAGGAGGAGTAGTTATTAATCCCAAGGGCATTCAAGCTTTTTTATTTTGGGGGGGAGGTCAAATTGTGCACGAAGCGTGCTGGAAATTTTTTTACCACCCAAAATTTTTACCTATGGGGTAAAATTTGCAATTAAACCTCCTGGAATCTGTTGGGTGACAGGATGAATACCCCCTCCCAAAATCTGTTTGGGGGGTAATTACACCCCCTAAAAAATTTACCCCCAGGGTAAAATCTGTTGGGGGGGGGGGGGTTTATACTAAACCCAAAGTTTTATCCAAAGTTTTATAGAGGTAACCAAAGTTTTATACTGTACCCAAAGTTTAATACTGGTACCCAATGTTTTATACTGGTAACCAAAGTTGTATACTGGTACCCAAAGTTTTATACTGGTATATATACAAAGTGACTTATTTCCAATGTAGTTAAATAATTTTTATTTAATTAAAATGAAAAGAATGAAAACCATACACATAAAAGATACATTGTTTTTAAAATTATTTTAAAAAATAAGTTTGAATAATCTTATTTTATAACGCATTTGTATATGTGACAAAAATAAATTTGTTGTATTGCATAAACATTTGTTGTCATTTAACCCTTTACAGCCAATTTTTAAGTTTTTAAAATAAGTGAGAGAACACAAACATGTTAATGTTAATTCGTTGATATATTATAAAGAATTAACTTTTTAGTGATTTTTTATAGTAAAATCATAAGGCCTAATTTTACTCTATACCAGAATACAATATTTATGAAGCAAAACAAATAAAAAAAAAACCTTTTGCTTCGGTCAAAATGAACAACAACAGTAAAAATTAATATTTAAATCCCCCCAAAAAAGTTTATTGGGGATTTAATTCAAATTTAGGCTCTGCAGTCTGATTCTACTGGTGTCATAGTATATTTTTTATATTCGTTTTAAAAATAGGTTAAAAACAGTTTAAAGTCTCTACATTACTTCTTTATTTTACGATAATTCTCTTTTTATTACGTTGAAGTCTCCCATATATTTTTTAAAACTTCGATTTTTTGTCATTTCTCTTGGGAGGGTGGTTGTACCCTCCCCCAAAATAGTTATAAACCTTTCCAGAAACCATGAGAATCTACCCTGATAAGGAGAACCCGATCAGTTCAGCGGTTAGCAAGATACATACACACAGACAGACACACAGACAAACAAACATTATGTTACTTTAGTATAAGGATTTTACTTTACACTGAAAGTTGTCTAT
Organism: Acartia tonsa; assembly: GCF_053477335.1. Classification (NCBI taxonomy): domain Eukaryota; kingdom Metazoa; phylum Arthropoda; class Copepoda; order Calanoida; family Acartiidae; genus Acartia; species Acartia tonsa. Next base: position 48,023,254 of record NC_137271.1, read on the forward strand.
AATACAATGCAATAATAATGTCAATTGGCTTGGTGATGTAATTTCAATAATCTTATTTGTTTATGATAAGGGTCTGTGCGTCAGTCTGTTCATACACTATGTCAATTTAGAATTGTCCTATCAATTTCAAACTGTAGGTGGTGATTCCTGTGTATTATTTAAGAAGCGTAGCAACTCTATGAACAGAAAGTTTGTATGTCCAATTGAAATATGTTGATTTTTAAATTTTTTTTACATTTTTTTTGTGTGATTTTAAACCAGTTTTGTTAGCCCGAGATTCCAAAGGCACGGGTAAACAAAACTGGTTTTAATCTTATGTACATTTTTGTATTCATAGAAAACAGGATATAATGTTTTTTCAGTATGCTCTAGTACCAAAAATATTTTTTCCAGTATGGCTTTGAAACCAATTAAAATCCGCTGAATTAGAACCGGTTCTAATCCATACTAAAAAATTCTAGACAATTTTCCACGAGCATTAAAATAAAAACCATAAAATTAAAACTAGTTTTCTTTGCCAGATCCTTCGACCATTCAGAGCTAACAAAACTGGTTTTAAACTTTTAAATTTTTAAATCTAATTTCTGCAGAAAGCTAACAATAATATGATGCTATAAATAATTCTAATTTTTAAATTCATATACTGTTTTAAAAGTGAAGCTTTTCTATAATTAGGGTCAGTCCGTCTGTCCGTAACGGATAGCTTTTTTCAATAATTTAGGCATGTTAAAATTGTCCTATCAATTTCAAACTTTGTATGGTGATTACTGTAGAAGTTAGGTACAAGTTAGAAAGCGTAGCAACTCTATAATCATTACCAGAATGTCCGTACGTCCATTTTAAACATGTTGATTTTTTTACATTTTAACAACAAAGGACCTAGGAAATCTCCTGCAAATCCCGTATCCCTTATCCCTGTAATATGTTTGTACAATATATTTGTGAATTTTTTTATGTAGATTTCAAAAATGGTGTTAATTTTTTAAAATTTTGATTATTTGTATGTTTTTTTTAAACAAAAAATTTAATCAAAGAAAATTAACTATTTTCCGCTCTCTGGACAGTTATAGATATTTTACGATAGATAGGATGTCTAAATCCCCAATCACTTAATATGACCAATAGGAATAATACATAGACACAATAATACCACAAAAAAATTTAATTGAGAGTTAACAATTTGACAGGTATTTTTGCAATAATTGATTAATACAACTTTCTTAAAATATTTGAATTTAGCTTCGGATAAAAGTTGTTTAGGGAAATTATGATGTCTAAAAACTGTATTAGTTTATTAGGATTGTTTATCTAATAATAATAAACCCATTGTATGGAGAATATTTCACCCAATTATCGCATCGTATCATAGTCATCTTTCCTCCTGTACAATCAAAAACATAACCGGTTCTAATCCACTGGATATCATTCAGTTTCGTAACCTTTACCCACTCTCCCTTTCTCTTGATTTCTCTCTTTCTCTGTCTGAAGGGGGTGATATTTTGTAGATTTGATTTGCAATTTTATTATTTAAATTCGGTTAAAAATTACTTACAGTAAAAAAAGGAAAATAAGAATGAAAATATAAAGTTTTTAAACTTTTAGATTTAGATAAAAAAAGATTTATCTCCAAAATAAAACCATGGAGATTGCCTAGTTGGTGGTGGGGGTTGAAAGTTGGGGGAGTAATCTATCTCACGGTTTTTTTCACTTTTTTGTCAAAAAGCTAGCTTCATATAGTATATATGTATATATAAAATAACGTTTTTTTTAATGTAATGTATTTAAATACACTAAGACATTTTTTTATTTACAAAGCTACCTTTTCACTAGCAGAAAAAAAGAACAGATTTTGAACACTCCACCCCTTCTTTCTCTTTCTCCCTCTAAAACTCTTACACCTTTCCCCCTTTTCTATTCTCTCTCTGTCTCTCTCTCTCTCAATTCCCTTTCTGAAATTTCTTAAAATCTCAGAACACATGTAATAATTAGTTTTGCTACTTGTTCTGAAGAAGCGGTTTAAATCAAAAATTATCTATAGCTTTTATTCCATAATGCGGAAACTTGTCAATATGTGTCGATTAAATTTTTGGATTAAAAAAAACATAGAAATAATAATTTTTTTTTAAAATCAACATTATTTTAGAAATCTACGTAAAAAATTTCTCAAATATATTATACAAACATGCAATCAGGGATAAGGGATTTGCAGAAGATTTCCTATGTCCTTTGTATGTGTCCTAATTATCCGATTGGTCTGAATTTTTGTATACTGATTCCTGGGACAACAAAGTGCAATATTATAAGCAAAGCAACTCTATAATCAAGTTCTAAAAATGTAAGTATGTCCATAAATATTATCCTGTATCAAGCAGTTTTTCAATTTTCATCAAACTTTTAGACATGACAGGTCTCTACAGTTCTTGATGTGTGATAGTTCTTTCTTTTTGATATCAAAATGGCTAAGATTGTGTTAGAAACCTGATTAAGAAAGATAGAAAGATATTGACGTGCCCCATCAAAAATTCTAAACATGGGGTTTATCTACGAGATTTTAAGTACATAAGACGGTCTGTTCTTTTTTTAAAGACAGAGCAGTCATATCTCTATGTTTGATGGGTCTGTCTTTTGAAAGCCAAATTGGCTAGGATTGGGTGAGAAATCTTATTAAGGCGTCTATAGAAAGGTCTTTATAAGCCACATAAAAAACCTCTAAACCTATAAGTGTATAGGAGAACCATATTGGTTCAGCAGTTATCAAGATCCTACGGTAAAGAGAGACAGACATACAGACAAAGGTACTGTTACTTTATTATATGGAATTAAAAAAAATAGCCTAAAACCATCTAAGGACCTGTAGGAAGCTTCTGTGTATAGGAGAACCATATTGGTTCAGCAGTTAGCAAGATCCTTAGGTACAAAACAGACAGACATACAGACAAAGGTACTGTTACTTTATTATAAGGAATAAAAATAAAATAGCCTATAACCATCTTAGGACCTATAGGAAGCTTCAATGTATAGGAGAAACATATTGGTTCAGCAGTTGGATCAATCCTTTGGTACAGACAGACATACATATATACAAAGATCCTGTTACTTTGTTATAAGGAATAAAAATAAAATAGCCTAAAACCATCTCAGGACCTAATGGAAGGTTCACCGTAAAAGATAATTTTATAGGTTCAGCTGTTATTGAGGTTATTTTCTACAGACATAAAAAACTTACTACTTTATATATCAACAATACTTGTGAGTTAAAAGAGGGTGGAGTAAATAAATACTCAGTCATTTACAGTAAAAGTGGCTTATATAAGTTGAAGTGAAGAAAAAGAAGGAGGAGTAATAATTAATCCCTTCCTTCCTGTAAGCAGTTTATGAAAAAAAGAGAAGATTTGGCTGATATAAGTTAGCTTTATTTTGTCAGTTAGCTTTATTTTGTCAGTTAGCTTTATTTTGTCACCGAGAAAGGACACACCATTTTTTACTCTCCAACATCCAACAACTTAAAGTGAAAAATGTCTAACAAAGTGCTTTTTAAATCAAAATCTGACATTTCTAGTTTCTTCAATAATGAAGCTAACCAAAATCGCGAAATCAATGAGGGTGACATAACAAATATTAAGCAGTTAAAACTTAATAATTTTGAAGAAACTTTATTTAATTTCTGTTTAAGGGCTAATAAAAAAAATCCTTGATTTGTGTAAAACTGTTGAAAGCCTAAAAAGCTTGGGAGAAAGAGAGGAGGGCGTGGGAGGAGAGGCAAGTGCTTCCGTCAACGGAGGAGGAGAGAGAAGCCCTAACTCTCAACAAGAGAGAGGAAGGGCAAGAGAGAGAGAGGAGAGGGGGCGTGAGGAGTGGGACGCTACCAACAGCTTCAAACACAAATTCAACAGGCTAAACAATAGATTGGACTATTTAGAGAGCCAAGTTGATGAAAACGCAACTCGCCTTAGAAAAGGAACACTGATTTGTTCCTCCTCTAGCAAAGAGGGACATAGCCTACTAAAACCGATTATGGCCAGGAGTAATGGTGCAAATGTTAGTACTAACAACAAATGCACAGAGGACGAACTTGTTCAAGTCTTGGAGCTAATTGAGAAGAAATATAGGGTACAACTTGTACCCTCCAATATATCAGCCTCTCATTGGCTTCCCAATGGTTCCTTTATTATAAGATTCAATGATAGAGGAATTAACTCACCTTGGCAGAAGCTGGTGGAGGCCATAGCTGAAGGAGGAGACAGGAATATCAACTTATTCCTAAATTTCAACCTTACCAGAAAAAGGTTGTCTTTACTTGCTGAAGTGCGAAGGTTCAAAAAGGATAAGAAAATTGAAAAATATGAGGTTAATGAAAATGGTCAAATCTCCATCAGAGTGAAAAGCAAATGGATGAAAATTACACATCATTACTCTAAAAAGACTGATATTCAACAAAGTGAGCTAATCTACACATATTCTAATTATAAACTTCAAACAACTGTAGAGGACTTATATTCCCATTCATGATTAGTAAAAGTTATAACGTTCTGATCATCTAGTTGTATTTACTCTATTATATGTTATGTTACATGTTACACGCACACTCAAATGACACACACACACACAATTCCCTTTTCTCTGCTTCTTCTTACGCGCACTATTACAATACATACACACACACACACACATACATACAACACATACATACAACACATACATACATACATACATACATACATACATACATACACACACATACAATACATAAACGAACACACATACATAGAAACATATTCATGCCGCCTATGCACTTTTCACTCATATATTCTACTTATTATTTTTTATTATTATTATTTTTTTGTCAATTTTTTGAAGCTTTTAAAATTAGTTATTTTTGTCGTAGCTATAGCTTTAAACAAAAAGTTTTTTTTTTACATCATTTACTTTAACTCTTTTCTTTTAAATGACCCAAAATAATGATAGAATCCTAAATTTAGAATTAAACAGTAACTTTTTCTCAATTCTAAAAAATGAAACAATAATTGAAGATTTATTATTCAATCCATATGAAAATATTGATATAAAATGCCAATACTTTGATATTTGTAAAGTTATAAACCATTTAAAATAAAAGAAAGGTATAAAAATTATAGGTCTGAATATTCAAAGCCTTCAATCTAAATTTATTGATTTCCAGGAATTTATTGATGAATTCTTAAGGCAAGGTTGTTATCTTGACATTATATGCTTAGGGGAAATTTGGAATATAAAAAATGATGATTATGTTAAACTAAAGGGGTATGATTTTATATACAAATGTCGATCTGAATCTAATGGCGGAGGGGTTGGTATTTATATAAAAAAAGGTATGGTTTTCAAAGAAATAAAAGCTTTATCTAGATTTGAAGAAAAAATAATTGAAAGTTTAACCTTAGAGATTAGTATTGGGAAAAATGATAAAATATTTCTAACTAATGTCTATAGATCAAATTGTAAACATCCTAATCTAACAGAAAGTGAGCAATTAGACAGGTTTATCAACTTGTTCTCTGAATTACAAGCAGATCTAAATAGCCGCAGATACCCTTCTTATATTATTGGGGATTTAAATTTTGATTTATTAAAATTTGAACAACATGATAAAACTAGATCACTACTTGAAAACAGCTTTGCAAATGGTTTCTTAGAATTAATCTCATTGCCAACTAGGATCACTCATACAAGTGCTACTCTCATAGATCATATTTATACCAATGATAATAAAAATAAATTTGAGTCATTTATTATTTCAGCAGATATTTCTGATCATTTCCCTACTTGCACTATTATTCTTGACAAAGTTAAGGAGTCTGGTCCTGTTTTTATTCAAACTCAAAATTTTAGTGAGGAAAATATTTCCTCCTTTAAACAAGATATGTTAAATGCTGATTGGAGTTCAGTGTCTAATAATTACAGTGCTCAAGATGCATATAATAAATTTTATAGTATTTTTAATGAGTCATACTCAAAACATTTCCCATTTAAAAAAGTTAAACTAAATAAAAATATTCATAAAGTTGAACCTTTTATGACAAATGCTTTGCTTAAGTCTAGAAAGACAAAATTTGAGCTATATGACACTAAACTTAGAGAACCAACTCAAGAAAACATTTCTAAATACAATGAATATAGAAAATGCTATAATAAAGCAATTAAAACAGGGAAAAAATTGTATTTTCAAAAATCTTTTGAAGAAAATAAAAATGATCTGAGAAAAACATGGTCAATTTTAAGGGAAGCAATAAGGAAGCACAGTGACAAAACTTCAGTCATAACTGAAATTTTTAGTGATGGTGTTTACTATAAGGAGGGGAAAGATATTTCTAACAAATTCAATGAATTTTTTACAACCATTGCAGATGATATTACATCTAAAATAAATCCATCAAATAGAGACTGCACTTATTATACCACTGAATCTAACTCCATTTTTTCATTCTCTCATATTCAGCCTAAAGATATAGTAACAATTGTAAATGGTCTAGAGTCTAAATCAAGCCAAGACATGCTAGGTGTTTCTAATAAACTTATGAAAAAAATCATTGAGAATATTGCTATTCCTCTCACTCACATTATAAATTTATCCTTACAGTCAGGCAACATTCCAAATGAGCTCAAAATAGCCAAAGTTTTGCCAATTTTTAAACTTAAAACAAAAGAATCTGATCTATTAAGTAACATGTCTAATTATAGACCAATAAGTCTTTTACCAATCTTCTCAAAAATCCTTGAAAAAATAGTTGCAAATAAACTTACTGCATATCTTGATGAAAATAACCTTATTTACAAACATCAATATGGCTTTCAGAAAAAAAAGTCAACCATACAGCCCATTTTTCATCTAATAAATGAAATTGTAAAGAATAGTAATGATAAAAAGTATACAGTTGGAGTCTTTTGTGATTTACAAAAAGCTTTTGATTGCTGTTCTCATAGAATCTTGCTTGACAAACTTTCTAAGCTTGGAATCAATGGTACAGAATTGACATGGTTTAAAAATTACTTAGCAAATAGACAACAATTTGTCCACATCAACAATGAAAAGTCTGATATGAAATTTATTAACAAAGGTGTACCTCAAGGATCTATTTTAGGACCCTTACTATTTTTAATTTATATCAATGACTTAGCTAAATGTACTACTCTATTTACATTACTTTTTGCTGATGATACCAGTTTCTTAATTTCAGGTAAAAACCTTCATGACATTATTAATATTCTTAATATTGAATTAAGAAAAATAACTTATTGGTTTAGAACTAATGAGTTAAGCCTACATCCATTGAAAACTAAATTTATGATATTTACAAAAGATGAATCAACAATTGACTTTGATAGCATTATTATTAATCTTGATCACAATAATGATAACCAAAATGATCCAAATTTGATACACAAACTTTCATATGTCAACTCAAGGAGTGAAACACCTGCAATTAAATTTCTAGGTGTTTATCTTGATCCTAAATTAAACTTTAAATATCATATTGATATGATAAATAAAAAGATTTCACGCTCATTATTCGCTATAAATGCTGCAAAACATGTTATTGGTGGAAAAGCATTGCAAACACTATACAATTCACTTGTCCATAGTCATCTTACATATTGTGCTCCAATTTGGGGAAGTGCAACAGCATCAACGCTTGATAAACTTGTAAAACAGCAAAAAAAAGCACTGAGAATAATTACAAACTCAAAATATAATGCACATACTACAATTTTATATAAAAATTTAGAAATTCTTCCTGTAACTCAACAAATTGTCTATTCTAAATTACAATTTATGTTTGATTACGTTCATCATAGGCTTCCATGTTCTTTTGATAACTTATGGATAAGAAATAGCACAAGAACAACAAGAGTTCTTAGAAATAATCAACAGTACAATGTTCCATTTGTTAGACTTGAGACATTTAAAAAATTTCCTTACTCTGATCTACCAAAGCTATGGAATGAAATCATTATTCCTAATACTAATCCTAATCCTGAAAATGAAAATAATAATGATGAGGTTATATATACTTTTAGCACAGTTATGTCAAGAAAACAATTTTGTATGAAACTTAAAGATTTTTTGTTGGAAAAACTTAATTTTATTTGTAATAGAGAAAACTGTACTGAGTGCATAAACAGATCTTAAAAAATGATTTCATAAAATTTTTTATTAAGAGGGGGGGGTTGTCCTTTGGCGGGGAGGGTAGGGCAGGGTTGAATATAGGGCAAAGATCAAAGTGGCATTCTATAAAAAGATATTATTTTGAAATGAGAAACATCTATTATTTTTTTTTAAAATAACATAATGACAATTACTAGAATTATTGCTTTTTTATCCTTTTCATGTTTTTTTTTTTCTTTCTCCTTTCTTTTTTAAATAAAAACTTTACTTATTAATTTTCAATGATATTTTAAAATTTAAAATATGGTATTAAAATTATATACAACAATGATCTATCTTAATATTTTTCCTTTTTTATTCTCTTTGCTTTTATACTTGATTTATTTTGTTTTGTTTTTCTCTAAGTTCCTTTATCTATTTTTTTTCATCTTTCTTATTATTTACTGATTTCTCTTACATAATATAAATGTTTATTTGTGTTTTTTTTTCTCTCTTTTTTACCATCCTTACAACTCAATTTAACTAAATTAAAGTTTCAATTTTCCCTTTCACATTTAATATGTTTCATATTCTTTTTATTTCTTTTCGTATTTCCTAAAAAGGGGCTTCAGGAATCAAATACACTATCCCCATTTTGGTCAAGATAGTACTCCTGTAGCTCCTGGTGCATATCCTGAAAATTTTCCTTCTTTTCCACAAATTTATACTACGTTAATAATTAAACTCTTAGTCAATATTATTTTATTTTTTTTGTATGAGATTAAACATCATAATGTAAACTCTAAATTGTCGATAGATAGCAGCAATTTAGAGTATTGTATGTGCTATCTCCTAAGCTGGGGGGTACCTGGCAGCACCAAATAAACATTATTATTATTATTATTAAGCAACAAATGTGATTGATTGCTTGTAAGTAATTTATCCAAAAATTGCATGATTTGGTACATAAGCCAATTAAGCATTTATTGTGATTGATTGCTTGTAACTAATTTATCAAAAAATTGGATGATTTGGTATATAAGCCAAATAAGTAATAAATGTGATTGATTGCTTATAAGTAATCTATCAAAAAATTGGATGATTTGGTATATAAGCCAAATAAGCAATAAATGAGATTGATTGCTTATAAGTTATCTATCAAAAAATTCCATGATTTGGTATATAAGCCAAATAAGCATTTATTGTGATTGATTGCTTGTAAGTAATTTATCAAAAAATTGCATGATTTGGTATATAAGCCAAATAAGCATTTATTGTGATTGATTGCTTATAAGTAATTTATGAAAAAATAGCATAATTTGGTATATAAGCCAAATAAGCATTTGTTGTGATTGATTGCTTATAAGTAATTTATGAAAAAATAGCATAATTTGGTATATTAGCCGAATAAGTATTAATTTCCATTGATTGCTTATAAGTAGTTTATGAAAAAATAGCAAGATATGGTTTGTAAGCCAAATAAGCAATAACTTTCATTAATTACATATAAGTTATTTATAAAAAAAATTGCTTTATTTGGTATATAAGCCAAATAAGCAACATTTTTCATTGATTACTTATAAGTTATTAATAAAAAAAATGCATGATTTGGTATATAAGCCAAATAAGCAATAATTTTCATTGATTACTTATAAGTAACTTATAAAAAAAATTGCATGATTTGTTATATATAATGCAATAATTTTAATTGATTTCTTAAAAGTACTTATAATTGTGGAAGGAATTTCATAATTTAATTTTGATATTCTTAACTACAACAATTTTGAAAATTGGACCATAAACACCAAAGATATGAGGAATAATATAAAATAGTTAAAAAGCTTGGATGATTTATAGTTAATTATGCTTGTTAACCCTTAATGGTTAGGGGGGAGGGGCATTCAGGACAGCCCTTTCCGTTTTTTTCTCTCATTTTCTTCATGTGTAGCTGAGTGAGTTTTTAAACACAGGTATGACACATAATTGAGATTTGGAATTTTTTTAATATCTTCATCCAGGCAGGCACAGGATGCAAGCAAAAATGCAGGGTTATCAAGGTAAAGAGCAGAAATAATTTTTTAATCAAACAAAGCATTTTATGTTACCAAAATACTAAATTATCCTCTAGTAGTACATGCTTATATAAAATATAGGTGTTAATTCCTTCCTTCCTGGAAGCAGTTTATGAAAAAAAGAAAAATTTAGCTGATATATGCCAAATAAGCAATACATTTCATTGATTACTTATAAGTAATTAATGAAAAAATGGCATGATTTGGTATTTAAGCAAAATAAGCAATAATTTTCATTGATTGCTTATAAAATTTTGTCCAAAAATTCCATGATTTAGTATAGAAGCCAAATGAGCATTTATTATGATTGATTGCTTATAAGTAATTAAATTAGTTAAATTTCATGTTTTCTAAAAACAATTTTATTTCTAACTGGTTTTAGTCCAGAAGAATTTCAATTGATGGATTTTTTTTATAATTTTACAAAAAAATAAAGGGTAGGGGAAAAATGGCCAAATAATTGCTTCAGTGGTAAGCAAGATTTCTGAAGACAAACAAAAAAAATTGGTGGGAGTTAATTTTTCTGGGGCAATTTTCTTAGTTGGGTGTTTGCACCCTCTTTTGAAATAGTTATAAACTTTCCCAGGAACCATAAAAAGTGTCACTGTAAAGAAGAAATAGTAGTAAGCAAGATCTCGAGGTACAGGCAAACAAATAGACATTCAGTTACATCCATATAAGGAAATTTTACTTTCTTTCTATCTATTTATAGAAGAGCAAAATATCTATCTATTTTTCTCTTTTATTATTTTATTATTTCTCAAATTCTCTCTCTCTCTCTATCACACACACTCTCTTGATCTCTCTCCCTTTCAATCAATGTCCCTCTCTTTTTCACTTTCTCTTTCTCTCTCTCTATCTATCTATCTAATTATCTAACTATCTATCAATCTATTTATATATCTTACATTTAAATATCCATGTTTTAATTTTACCTTTGCTACCAGGAATGAAGGGGACAATGGGCTTATTTGGCTTATATACCAAATAAAGCAATTTTTTTATAAATAACTTATAAGTAATTAATGAAAGTTATTGCTTATTTGGCTTACAAACCATATCATGCTATTTTTTCATAAACTACTTATAAGCAATCAATGAAAATTATTACTTATTTGGCTTATATACCAAATTATGCTATTTTTTCATAAATTACTTATAAGCAATCAATCACAACAAATGCTTATTTGGCTTATATACCAAATCATGCTATTTTTTCATAAATTACTTACAAGCAGTCAATCACAATAAATGCTTATTTTGCTTATATACTAAATCATCTAATTTTTTGATAAATTACTTATAAGTAATCAATAACAATAAATGCTTATTTGGCTTATATACCAAATCATGCAATTTATTGATAGATTACTTATAAGCAATCAATCACAATAAATGCTTATTTTGCTTATATACCAAATCATGTAATTTTTTGATATATTACTTATAAGCAATCAATCACAATAAATGCTTATTTGGCTTATATACCAAATCATGCAATTTTTTGATAGATTACTTATAAGCAATCAATCACAATAAATGCTTATTTGGCTTATATACTAAATCATACAATTTTTTGATAAATTAATTACAAGCAATCAATGAAAATGATTGCTTATTTGGCTTATTAACCAAATCATGCAATTTTTTGATAAATTACTTATAAGTAATCAATCACAATAAATGCTTATTTGGCTTATATACCAAATCATGCAATTTTTTGATAGATTACTTACAAGCAATCAATGAAAATGATTGCTTATTTGGCTTATATACCAAATCATGCTATTTTTTCATAAATTACTTATAAGCAATCAATGAAAATGATTGCTTATTTGGCTTATATACCAAATCATACAATTTTTTCATAAATTACTTATAAGCAATCAATGAAAATGATTGCTTATTTGGCTTATATACCAAATCATGCTATTTTTTCATAAATTACTTACAAGCAGTCAATCACAATAAATGCTTATTTGGCTTATATACCAAATCATACAATTTTTTGATAGATTACTTATAAGCAATCAATCACAATAAATGCTTATTTGGCTTATATACCAAATCATCCAATTTGTTGATAAATTACTTACAAGCAATCAATCACAATAAATGCTTATTTGGCTTATATACCAAATCATGCAATTTTTGGATAAATTACTTATAAGCAATCAATCACATTTGTTGCTTATTTGGCTTATATCAGCCAAATCTTCTCTTTTTTTCATAAACTGCTTACAGGAAGGAAGGGATTAATTATTACTCCTCCTTCTTTTTCTTCACTTCAACTTATATAAGCCACTTTTACTGTAAATGACTGAGTATTTATTTACTCCACCCTCTTTTATCTCACAAGTAAGACCAAATTGTTGTAGAATGCTGATATAAGTAAGCAATTAGTATTCTTTATGGCTTATCAGTAATTTACCACAAAAATGGCACAATGGCACATTTAAGTAAGCCAAAAAAAATGTTAATTGCTTACTTACACGTTTTGAGATTACTAGGGTAACTTTATTGTCTGAAAGAAAAAAGTTTACACGGCTTTGATAACCTTTTTAACTAATACCTCTACTGTTAGAATGAACGGAGACATTTATTTTTGGGATGTTTGTATTTTTAGTAGCTTTACAAATGTTATCTCTATTATGTTATGGATTACAACTATTTTCAAGTAAGAGTGTAGCTTATGTTTATAATTCTAGCGACAGCCTGCTTTTAGTAAGTTTATTTTAACTTAGGAAGGACAACAATTATGTGTAGAAGGGAGGATTATCAATAGATATATTTTCATGCTTTTTTTGGCTTGACTATAAGCAACGTTCGTTTTTTCTCTTTATTTTCCTTCAAAAGATAGCCTCTACTAAGGGCACGAGCGTTCATGAGAAATATATTGGTTTGCTTATACCGATACTAAGGGCATTTAAGCAACTAAAATTATTAAGTATACCGTTACTAAAGGTATTTTGAGTCATTTTTTAAGTCAATAAATTTGATACATAATGGTAATTGCAATAATTTCTAAGGAAAAATAAACCCAATTATGAGCGTCGTATAAATTTAAAAATAATTTTAAAACATTTTAAGCCATCTTTTGTTGAAGTTTAAATTTTGCATTGTACTTTCTGACTACAATCTACTCTGAAATGGTAGGCTGCACAATCAATTCTGCTTAGCTTCAGTAGTTGAATATTAGCAATTTAACAAAATTCATATGATTATGATGACCATATTTTTTATAGCGATAATAATGATAACACTTAAGTTATACTCAATAATTAATTGTTTATATACTCTGTATTAAGACGTTCATATGTGAATATGATTATATACATATATGCCTGTAATATAATTTTGTATGAAATCTTATCATCTTTTCTAATTTTGTGTAGTTGAATGGTTGCTAGGAGAAAAGGGCTTTAAACCATGGTTAATACTTGCGCGCCCGCTCATTGCAAAACTTGTCTGTTTTGCATAGATGCTTAATCATTTAAGCAAAGAATCAACTAGATTATAAATTATAACTTGTGGTGAAATTATTTAAAAGATATAATATATATTAATCAAACATATATATATAAATAAAACATCAATACGCAAACAGAATGTATCCTATGATATTGGTAATCCTTAATTATGTTACATGAAATTTTGTAGAGAATTTTAAGCTATATAAAAGTTTTGCAATTTTAAATGCTCTCTTTTAAATATCGCAAGTCGTAACCACAAAATTAATGTGTCTGGTTGGAAAAAACGTTTTTATTTTGCAAACAAAATTATCAGAAAAGATTTAAGTTAATATTTTGAATGTTACTCTAAGATTTACTTCCTAATCATATTGATTTCTTTGAATTACTAAGCAGGTTTTGAATTAAATAGTTTATCAGTCTGATTAAAACTGTAATCAAATTAGATTAGATATCTTAACATTCAATACACAATTTTTTTATGTTTTGTATGGCAGATAGTCGTGCATTGGATTTAAAAGTCAGAAGGCGATTTTGCAAGTTTGTTTTTTAGGCTTGGTTGGTTGTTAGCCTGGCTATATCCGGGTGTGTTTTCAACCTACTCAGCCTTGACAGCCCGCAAGTGCGGGCCTTGTTCTGAGTTACAACAACAACAATGAAAAATAAACACAAAAATAGAGTTATCTTTAATAGAGAGCTGTAGTTTTATATGGCTTTTTTTGCAGTTCTTGCCAATTTAACATTATAATGGATACTTGGTAATATTTATACGATTTCTAGTGTATTTGTTCCCTTTAAACTATAGTTAGGTAATAGATAAGCTAATAAGCAATTGATAACATGTTTTTACAAATAATCCACTCATATCTAATCAATGTGCTTAACAGGACTTTACATTTCAGATTTTAGTAAAATCTACCTATGTTAGAAAATTTAAATTTAACCTTTGATGATTTGAATGGCTTACCGAGATAAGACTTTTTACATTTGTTTGCTATTAAGTATTTTGATTTTTTAGAGAGAAATCCTTTTACTTGTATGCTAACACAAAGTAAATAAACAAGTAAACCAAGGACACAGAGATGTAATTTAGGATTATAGTTTATAAAATATACGAGCATTAGTGTTTTGAGCAGCAAGGGTGAAAATAACTGTACTAAATATTTAACATTTAAAACTAAAATAGATAGTCTTGTATCTAATTTTAGTATTTCAACAATATTAGAAAGAATGGGAGTTTGCATACTTACAAAATTATTTTGCACCTTATTAACCTTATTATGATTATTTATATTCTCATTATTAGAAGGAATGGGAGTTTGCATACTTACAAAATTACTTTGTATCTGATTAACCTTATTATGATTATTTATATTCTCATTATTAGAAGGAATGGGAGTTTGCATACTTACAAAATTACTTTGTATCTGATTAACCTTATTACGCTGACTTATATTATCATTATTAGAAAGAATGGGAGGACATGAAATATTACTTGATATGTAATTGTCACCAATAGACTTATTGTCAGAAGTAATTTTGCTTTCTGTGAAATCCATAATGTTATGACTACTTACATAAGTACTTTGTGGTTTATTAACACTTTTTGAAACACGGGAAAAAACGCAATTTTTACAATCTAAAATGTTTGGTTTTCTTACATAAATGTTTTGGGTTTTATTATTTACAATCTTTAAAACATCAGATTTGTTACTCTGACATGATTTAGTTGTTTTCATTTGTATATTTCGGATGTTTTGACTTTTTCTAAAAAACAATCTGAATCATTTTTATTGACATATTCTGTTTGATGAATCCTAGACATCCCTCTAGTATTAATCTGAACATCATTTGACATAAACCTATAATTTCCATCGTTATTAGAATTTAAAAAGTTTTGTGCGCTAGGACCTGGTGCCCTAAGACTTTGTGTATCTGAACCTTGAACACTTAGATTATGTAGTGTCCTTTGCATAGTTTGCATCTTTGTATACATTTTGGCCATGTTTTGTTGCAAAGTTGTTATCTGTTGATTATTACTATAAGAATACGAATTTTGTTGATTTTGACCCTTATAACGTTTTTGGTTAGTAAAACGCCCCCATGTATGGTTAAATAAACGAGGCATTCCAATAGACGTCTCATCATCAGACTTGGACATATTTTATGTAGATAAACACAATTTTTAATATGAAATATGAAATAATATTTTATTCTAATTAACTTAGCGCAATAAATTTAGATACACCAATTTAATTACTTTGTTAACTTTCAAGGAGCGTATTAAAAGCTTCGTCAAAAATTTCAAAAGTAATTATAAAAAGTTTGAACGTTGTCTGATTGAGACATATTTGTTTATGAAAAGATTTATTACTGTTAAAAAGCTTATTGATTGTTTAGTTACCAATACCAATTATTTTGGACACCAAGATTTATAGATATTAGGTATAAAGTTTTTAACCTTAAATTTATTCACTATTTCAACCTTTAATGAGAATAATATTTAACCAACACAAACTTATAATTATAGATTTGATAAAGTTAGATACGATAAATTTTTATACTTTAATTTAATCTTTTCTACAGCTTTGACAAAAAACGTAAAAGAAATTACAAATACTGTATATTTTAAATTTAGTTTTTGTCCAACCTTCAATTAGCATTAAAACTGTATACCTTAATTTGATTACTTTGACAACCTTTAACGAGCATAGTAAGAGCTTCGTTAAAAACCTCCAATGTAATTACTTCAATGCTACCTTCTTAAGTTTATTGTATGATACTATGTATCTTTAATTTAGATACCTTGACAAACTTTAAGTGAGTGTAGAAAGAACTCACTTAAGGTTTCAAATGTAATTATAAGAAATATAGGTTAATGATAAAATAATTGATAACTACGCTGTATAATTTATTGGACGCTTATTTTATAGATATATAGGGTACCTCCCCCTATCAAAAACAAAATTTCAAATAAATTTAGAATACTATTGACCTTGACAAATTTTAAGTGAGTGTAGAAAGAACTCACTTAAAATTTCAAAAGTAATGTTATTAAAGCTTTCTAACCTGATTACTTTTATAATATTTGAGTACCTAAGAAAGAGGTAACCAACCTTATTAGTAAAAGTAATTAAAATATAATTATATACACATAAATATGTTAATTATTCGATATGAGTGTATTTATTATACTATTTGTATACAAATCTGTATAAATATGTATAAACGACGCTAGTGAAAATCCCAACTTGAATAATTATAAATGACGCTAGTGGAATACCCCACCTTTAAATAGATGTTAAAGCAAAATATATTTAATTAAAAAATACAATACCCTGTCGTTGTTCTCTTAGTGCCTCCATTGTAACATTTTTGTTCTCTTAAACACTTTGTATAACCAAAATAACAAAATACATTTTACTATATACAAAAGATAACTCAATATTATACCTTTATTTTCTTAACTTATTGCATGATGTTTAATACATGATAACTACATAATGACTGCTTTAAAGCAAAGCCTTGAATACCAATGTGCGCTTCACTATACGTGGAGCTGGTTGTACATTTTTGCAATGATGCAAATATATTTGCAACAATCTTTCAATCTATCTGTCTATCTATCTGTCTATTTATCAAACTATCTATCTATCTATCTATTTATCTATCTTATTATCTATCTTAGAATCTATCTTAGAATATATATATCTATCTAACTAATCTATCTGATTATCTTTATATTTATCTATCTATTTATCTATATAACTATTGATCTATTTATCTATCTAACTATCTATCTATTTATCTATCTTATTATCTATCTATCTATTTTTATATCTATCTATCTATCTATCTTTCTATCTATCTATCTATCTATCTATCTATCTATCTATCTATCTATCTATCTATCTATCTATCTATCTATCTATCTATCTATCTATCTATCTATCTATCTATCTATCTATCTATCTATATATCTAACTATCAATCTATCTATCTATTTATCTATCTTATTATCTATCTTTTTATCTATCTTAGAATCTATCTATCTATCTAACTAATCTATCTACTTATCTATCTTATTATCTATTCATCTATCTAACTATCTTATCATTTATCTATCTTATTATTTATCTATTTATATATCTATCTATCTATCTATCTATTTATCTATCTGATTATATATCTGACTATCTATCTATTTATCTATCTGATTATCTATCTATCTATCTATATATCTTTTTTTATATCTGATTATCTATCTATTTATCTATCTAACTATCTATATATTTATCTATCTAACAATCTATATATTTATCTATCTATCTATCTATCTATCTATCTATCTATATATCTAACTATCAATCTATCTATCTATTTATCTATCTTATTATCTATCTTTTTATCTATCTTAGAATCTATCTATCTATCTAACTAATCTATCTACTTATCTATCTTATTATCTATTCATCTATCTAACTATCTTATCATTTATCTATCTTATCATTTATTTATCTTATTATTTATCTATTTATATATCTATCTATCTATCTATCTATTTATCTATCTGATTATATATCTAACTATCTATCTATTTATCTATCTGATTATCTATCTATCTATCTATATATCTTTTTTTATATCTGATTATCTATCTATTTATCTATCTAACTATCTATATATTTATCTATCTAACAATCTATATATTTATCTATCTAACTATCTATCTATTTAGATAAGATAAGATTTAAGATAAGATTTATTTTCCTCAAAGGTACAACATGTTTTATTAAGTATATATCATATATTAAAGTTACTATGCTTTGATTGGTTTGTTTCTTCTGGTTTGTTATGTTTGGTACAAGTTTGGAAACAAATTACATAATAACTATTATTAAGTACCTAGCATGGAATTGGCCGAACTTCGTCTCCACCTAGTTGCCAAGCCAGTTCAAATAGGATAAAGATAATATTTTACAAGAAAAAATTCCATGCAACATGCATTTATCTATCTTATTATCAATCTATCTATATATCTATCACTTTTTATATCTTATTATCTATCTAATCACCCTTTTTTTAAGATTACAATCATCGGTAGAAACGTTTGGACACTCAACTTAATGAATAAAAAGTCCCTAAAGTTGTTGAGCAAACCTATAAGAAAACATGAAAATAAAACATTGGGGACTAGTGTAATAAACAGTCCTCTCTCTTTCTTCAATTTGAGCATTACAGACATACTGACTGTCATTTATGGAGTAGATGCAGCAGTTGTTTTCATTATTTGATAAAGGTTTAGTGATTATAATATATTTTAAATATATATAATAATATCAATCTATCCATCTATCTATTTATCTTTATATATATCTATCTATCTATCTACTTATATATCTATCTATCTATTTATCTATGTATCTATCTAAAAAAAATCATATAGATTTGACAAAGGTTTGGTGATTAAAACCTTTGGATTTAGTGCAGTTTACAGAAATATGTATCTAGATATTAGTTTTAGTAGTTGAGCTTCTCTATAATTCATGCTGTATGTCTGACATTGAATATTGGCCATTGAAAAGCATGTTTTTTTTCATTTTTATTTGAATCATATATCCCTACTTTTAAATGCTTATCTTACCATTGAATTATTATTTTTATAAAATTCTAGGATTAAATGTATCTTTTATCTAAATTCATGTACATCCCCCTAATGATGATACACAAAATTACCCCTTCTGTAGATTGCAATTAGTGGTTGAAATGTTTTGACACTGAAGTTAATGAACCAACCAATTAACCTTAATATAAGTTGTTAAGCCAAGGAATAAGAAATTGTATTATAATACTTTGGGGACTAGTATAATAAACAACCCAATGGCGCCTCTCTTCCTTAATACCCTCCCTCCCCCCCCAACATCTGTAGCCATACTGAGATAAGTAAAAAAAAATTTTTAAATCTGTCTGTTTGTCTGTCTGCTTATCCATCTGTTTGTCTATCTGTCTGTAACTATGTCCATCTGTCTGTCCGTTTCTCTGTCCATCTGTCTGTCCATCTGTTTATCTGTCTGTCCGTATGTCTATTGTCTTTCGATTCATTCATCTGTCTGTCTGTCTGTTTATCCAACTACATGACTGTCTGTCTGTCTTTTTGTCTGTCTGTCCATATGTCTGTTGTTTTTCTGTTCACCCATCTGTCTGTCTGTCTGCTTATCCATCTGTTTGTCTGTCTGTCTTTAACTCTGTCCATCTGTCTGTCAGTTACTCTGTCCTTCTGTCTGTCTGTCTGTTTTTCCGTCCACATGTCTGTCTGTCTGCTTATCCATCTGTTTATCCGTCTACATGACTGTCTGTATATCTGTCCATCTGTTTGCCCATAACTCTGTTAGCAACTCTGTCCATCTGTCTATCTGTCTGTCCATCTGTTTATCTGTCCACATGACTGTCTGTCTGTCAGTCCATCTTATAAAATTACAACAAAATGCCAATAGAACAGTAATTGAAAGCTCCATAATTACACACAAATTAACCATTCTGTAGATTATAATTAGTGGTTGATGTTTTGACACAAAACTATATGATCCAACCAATAAAAAGTCACCAAGGTTGTAAAGCCAATGAATAAGAAAACTTTACTATGGTGACTAGTGTAATAAATGAATGGATATGCCTTAATTCATATTATAAATTTAGTCTTATTCTGATTTCAATTATGTGTGGCATAAAATATTTTTATATTTTTAAAGGTTTAGTGATTTTCATTGTTAATTCTACTCAGATTTAATGTAATTACTATGTTAACTTTTTTATGAAATAAAAATGTTCTTGAAGTTATAAAGGCTTTTTTTGAAATATAATCCTATTATATAAAGTAGTAAGTTTTTTTTGTCTAGCCAAGGATCTTGCTAACCACTGAACTGATATGGTTCTCCTTTACAATGAAGCTTCTTATATATCCAGAGAAGGTTTTTAACTATTTATGGGGAGGGTGTCTCCACTTTAAGTGTCCCTAGAGGCTTCTAGGTGCATAGCCGCTAGTCTATAATACAAAGTAGAACAATGTTTTTCTGTCTGTTGCTTTGTACCAATGGATCTCATTAACCATTGAACCAATCGGGTTCTCCTAATTTTTACTTATTTTTGAAATCTAAATAAATAGTGCTCCTAGAATTCTAGGGGCAGAGCACTAGTATAGAATAAAGAGGAAGCAGAAAACTTTCTATGGCATGAACAGAATAATAAAAAAGTAGACTCATTACAGACATATTAAATGAAACTAAAAGATAATTAAAAACATTGAATGCTAATAATTTTATTGATTATATATCAAGGACAATTAATCCATAATATTAAATGTTAATAATCAAAAAGTTTAAAGTATCCAAATCTATAATTTTTTTGGAAATATTGCTTTAGATTAAACTTGAATCAAAAAATCTCTTTTTACAAATTTATAAGAAAAAAATTTATAGATTTAAATTGATACAAATTAACAAAATATAAACTTACAAACTAAATTAATATGTTATAATGATTATTATATCTGTAAATAACTAGCTATATAATGTTTAGATAAAAAAAGTTGCAAATAAATAATCGGAATTTTTGAAAATTTGTTTCAAAAGTAATACAATTACACAGGAGTCTATGATCTTTGGAAATAAGGGGAAAAAATTAAATTATCATGGAAATTGGATAAGTTTTTTTTTATATAAAAAATAAGATAAGTATTAGAAATATTTTGATAGCCAGGTTTTAGTATAAAAAAATGCAAATTCATGTAAAGGAGATTTGGATAGAAACAGCAAACTTAAAACTAAAGATGTTGGGCTGGTTTTAATTTTAATGTCTAGCCTGGTTTTCTACAATTATAAAATTTTACAATCATAAGATTAAAACCAGTTTATTATCCAGTGCCTTTGACATCTCAGGGCTAAAAAAACTGGTTTCAACCTTATAATGATACATTTTATACCTGTGGAAAGCTGTTTATAGCATGATGAGAAAAATAACTATTATTACATGAAGGGAGAATATGTCAAATATTTGTAACTGGATAGAAATTGAGTAAATAGTACATATATGTAGCCAAGAAAAAAATATGTTCTATGAAGGATCTTTATTTGCTGCCGTTGTCAGTTCTGAAGTTTTAACATTGAATATTATAAGTAAATAACAAATAAATCAACAACAAAAAAAGATTTTCTGGGCTTAACTTATTCATAGATTTAAATATTCTACAACAGAAAATGAATAAAAAAAGGATGAGGGGTTTTGGTACATTAATCTTTTTTTTAAACATAGTATGGAATTTCAGCTTGAATGATATAAAGAGAATATTCCACTTTTAAGGTTTTTTTCTTGCTAATTGCATATGTCAAATTTATGTCATGATTTACCTAGTTTTATTGTTGTTCATTTATTCAAGTTCCCTTCGCCTCTTTGCTCCTGAAGTATGCATTACATATTTAAATTAATTAACATGTTTATCTGTGTGCAGGGATTGTGACCAATTAAATTTACAAAAGTGTCACAAAATCCTGGTGTATAGAGAATAGCAATTTAGTACAAAAAAAAGATTGTCAATGTTAATCTTGAAATTTATAGCCTCAACACTCTTTATTTTTTTATCTGTCTGTCTGATTGTCTGTCTCTCTAAAAATTAAGAAACCATACAAAAAAATTTTATTCTTTATCTACCAGGAGCCAATTTATAGCTTTCTTTAAGTACAATAAGGACCTACAGATTAGGGCTGCTAGATAATATGGGTAAGGAGGCATGTCAGAATTATAAAACAGGGAACTGCACATACTTATTCAATCCTCTAGCTAAATGGTTATTTTAGAACCGGCCATCCTTCCTTCCTCTCCAAACAAACTACAAAAAGAATGGGACTTTATATAAGCTTACCATTTTCTCTTAGCACTTCGGCAGTTTCAGTATGCACTCTAATTATTGCCCAGTCAAGTGCTGTTTCACCTGGACACATTAATTTCTATAATACACATGTTCACAACTAAATATCTAGCCAAAAATAGTTTGGACAGAAAAGAAAAATTGTTAACAGATATATGCAGGGTGGGAGGGTAATTGTAGAAATTTCTGATCACAATCCAAGCTGTAGCTCATTTGTTTTTGAAGATAAAAGAAAGCATAGAACATCATGAAATGCAGGAATTCAAGTCAATTTCAGGTTCCAGGTAAAATCCTGCAGGTTCTAATTCTCCAGGTCATAGATCCTTTGAACGCAATTTTTTACTTAGTGACATTAAATTTTAAACTTTAGCATTAGTTCACATAACATTTTAAATTTTCCTGCTGACCGCCAATTGCTGCAGCTGGAAATGTCAAGTACAGCTGCTGCCACTGAAATTTATGTTTATAGATTTCTAACATTAAATCTACATAAAAGTACCAATTTTCTAAAAACATGGTTCTTATAGCTTCAAATGTTCTAATAAGGAATTAAAAGGTAAATGGAAAAATAAACGCCATAAAATTAAGAAACTAACCATCATTATCCTGTAAATTGACATCAGCTCCATTTTCTATTAGAATCTTCACTATATCAGTGTGTCCATTCCATGCAGCATACATAAGACTGGTTACTCCTGGATGAACATACATTTGTCATATATCTAAACATATTATACAATCATCATTATCCTAGAGCTAATGAAGAATTAAAAGGTAGATGGATAGATACAACTACATTATCTTATGAATAGTCATCAGCTTTAGGTTCTAATAAAGAATTAAAAGGTTGATTGATAGATATAATTACAATAAATTGTGTAACTAACCATTATCATCCTGTATATGGACATCAAATAAAACAAGGAACTTACCATCATTATTCTGTATATTGGCCTCAGCTCCATTTTCCAGAAGAATCTTTACTATATCAGTGTATCCTCCCCATACTGCATTCATAAGACTGGTATCTCCTAGATAAAAATACATTTGTCTTATATATGAAAATATTATATAATAAAGGAAATGTGTAGTCTTTTTAATTTTTTGAAACAAATCCAGTGTTGATGGTGGGGGACCCCCATAGCAAAATCCCCAAAAATAAAATTCTTTGTGTAGCTAAACCATGATTATCCTAGTCCCATGTTCTAATAAAGAATTAAAAGGTAGTTGGATAGATACAATTACAATAAATTGTGTAACTAACCATTTTTTTTCTGTAAATTGACATCAGCTCCATTTTCTATTAGAATATGCACTATATCAGTGTGGCCTTGAAATGCTGCATTCAAAAGACTGGTTTCTCCTAGATGAAAATACAGTTGTCTAATACATAAAGATATGAAACAATAATAGTATTATGAAGCAGGTATAAGGTATAACCAACAAGCACAAAAAAAATCTAAAATAATATTTGGGGGACAAATGGAGAGGTTGTCAATTTTATGATGTGTTGCCCCCTACTGACAGCTGAAAAACAGGTATAGGTTTCGAGATTTTTTCCCGAATTAATTTCACTATTGGTATAAGCTGATTATGAAGCAACCATTCATTTTGGACTATAAATAGACCCCAAGATCTAATAAAGAAATAAAAGGTAGATGGATAAATACAACGACATAAAATTAAGAAACTAACCATCATTATCCTGTACATTGACATCAGCTCCATTTTCTATTAGAATCTTCACGTTTTCAGTGTGTCCTTTCCGTGCTGCTGCCATAAGACTGGTAGTTCCTAGATGAACATACATTTGTCTTGTATATAAACATATTATATACTAAAAGAAATGTGTAAATTTTTCAATTTTTTAAAACAAATCCTGTGTTGGTGGTGGGGGACCCCCAAAGCAGCATCTCCAAAAATAAAACTCTTTAGCTGTAGCTTAACCATGATTATCCTAGTCCCATGTTCTAATAAAGAAGGTAGATGGATAGATACAATAACAATAAATTGTGTAACTAACCAGTAGTTTTCTTTGAATTGACATGAGCTCCATTTTGTAGAAGAATCTTCAGAATATCAGTGTGTCCTTTCCATGCTGCAGCCATAAGACTGGTATATCCTATATATAGAAAATATATTTGTCTAATCTATAAACATATTTTACACTAAAAGTATTGTGTAGCTAACTATCATTATATTAATCCTATAAATAGTCATCAGCCTCATGTTTTAATGAAGAATTAAAAGGTAGATGGATGGATACAATTGTGTAACTCACCATATATATTTTGTATATTAACATCAGCTCCATTTTCTAGAAGAATCTTTACAATATCAGTGAGTCCTTTCCATGCTGCAGCTATAAGACTAGTTTGTCCTGGATAAACATACATTTGTCTTATTTTTAAACATATTATACAATAATTGTATTGTGTAGCAATTCATCTAAAACCTAGCTTTGTCATACAAAGTATTAGGCTGTATGTAGGTCAGTCTGTCTGTCTGTCTTTTATAATTTTTGGAAACAAATCCAGGACCCCCAAAGGACCTAGGAACCCCCCCCCCCCCCACCCCCCTAAATTAAAACTTTTTGTGTAGATAAACCTATCCTATGATTATAATAGGCCCATGTTCTTATAAATAATTAAAAGGTATATGGATAGATAAAACCAAAATAAAATGTGGAACTAACCATTTTTACTCTGTAAATTGACATCAGCTCCATTTTCTATCAGAATCTTCACAAAATCAGTGTGGCCTTTGTTTGCTGCAACTATAAGACTGGTATCACCTAGATGTTTTATATACAGTAAGACACACAAAAAAGTATCTTTTAGTGTGTAGAGCAATTATCTTACTTAATAAAATGCTAATGCCTACTAATGACTGTTTTAGTATTATTAATAATTGTAACTAACCCATTTCATCCTTGGCATTGATATCAGCTCCATGTTCTAATAAGAGCTTCACAACATCAGTACGTCCGTACTTTGCAGCCTTCATAAGACTGGTCTCTCCTAGATGTAAATATATTATTTATGTAATATATTGTGTAATTTAGAATAGAATTATAGATTCACAGGGAGTTATATATAGAAAAGTATAATTGTATAGTTTATGTATATTAAGATATACATATACATATATTTTGTAATATATGTGTAGTAAGATAGATATTTATATGATGTAAATATGTAACTAACCATATTTATTCTTTGCATTGCTATCAGCTCCATGTTCTAATAAGAGCTTTACAACATCAGTATTTCCTCTCCATGCTGCCAACATAAGACTGGTATCTCCTAGATATAAATATATTAGATATATTATATAGTTTAGAGTAGAATTATAGATACACAGATAAATATAAATATATAGAAAAGTATAATTTTGTAATATAAGTATAGTAAGATAGATCAATAGATATTTATGTGATAGAAATAAAGTACTAATATAATAATAATATTTTGTAACTAACCCCATTTACTCTTTGCTTTGATGTCAGCTCCTTGTTCTACTAGGAGTTCTACAATATCAATTCGTCCATTTCTTGCTGCCCAGATAAGACTTGTCAATCCTAGATATAAGTATATTACATTTATTTTATAATGTATAGTTACAGGGAGAAATCTAGTTAAACCTTAAATACTACCAAATTGTGTATTAACCCATTAGTGACGAACCGGGTATCAAAACCCGGTTCCAAAAAATGGAGAAAAAAAACATTTTCCAGTCTTCAAATTTTATTATCCTTTTGTGAGCCTCTCTTTACTCCGTTCTTTATCTATTGAGAAGTCTCAGATATGGAACTATTTTTGTCTGGCTTTTACTACAGATATACAACATGAATATCGTGGCTTCTATTACAGCTAGAGACCTATAATTTTTTTGGGTAAATCCTTGAGCAATAATAAACAGATAAAAATATTAATTTGCGCCGCCAACCGCCATTTTACCGCCGTAACCGCCGAAAATGGCGGTTTCCGTTATTTGCCGTTTTTCGGCAATGATCAGAAAAAGTAATTTTTTTGTTATGAAAAATAAAAGTGCGTCCTAAAATTTGATCATCCTAGCTGCAAAATTGGCCGCTCTACAGCGGTTTTTAAATTTAGCGGCTGGCCGCTAAAAAGCAGCTAAGGAGCGGTCTGACTGCTATGACTAGAATAAGTAATTTTCTCTAAAAATACACATGAACCACCAGAAAAAAATTTTACGTTTTTATCTGTACCAGGAACCGAGATAGAGGGGGGGGGCTCTTTGAGCCCCCCCCCCCCGATCTATTAAGGTGGGAATTAGGGCCCAATCTGTAAGGGTTAATCAGTATACCATAGTAATCTCTATATGTGTCCTCCAATAGTTTTATGCTCTTTTTCTGATATGTATCATCCAATTTTTATATGTTCTTTTTTTGTGTATGTCAGGTTTTAAAACTTCGACAAACGGGCTTTTTTACCCAAAACTGCGGCTGAAACCGGCCGAAACCGGCCTAAACACTAAATTTGAAATAAATTGCTTCATATATTACTTGTAGCCCTATAGATTACATGAGGTTGTGTAGTTTTCAATTACAGATCATATGAAAGTTCTAAAAAGTGTTCATCTCACTTTGGGCGTTCAAAAATTACATTTTTCATTTTTTTGTTGAAATAACTGGGTATTTAGGAAAAAACTGCTTTTAACCCATTAGTGACGAACTGGGTATTAAAACCCGGTTTCCAAAAATGGAAAAAAAACGGTTTCCGGCTTCATAATTGCATCATTCTCAGTATGAATCCCCCCTCTACTACCCTGGTTTTCATTTACCCCTGGGGCAGGCAGTTTTGCTTACTTCCGTTTGCCGGTATAGCTCAACAAAATTTGAAAATCATGAAAATTCAAAATACACTTCTAACTTTTTTGTTTCTATAGTAAAGTTGCTGATTTTTTTCTTGAAATCTAATGTTTATTGACAAGTACATCTATTTGTGAATTCGTTTTATTCAAATTATTATTTTTTATATGATTTTTTACCCAAAACGGCGGCCGAAAACCATCCGAAACACTAAATTTGAAATAAATCGCTTTGTATATTACTTGTAGCTCTATAGATTACATGAGGTTGTGTAGTTTTCAATTACAGATCGTATCAAAGTTCTAAAAAGTGTTCATCTCACTTTGGGCGTTCAAAAATTACATTTTTCAATTTTTGGTCAAAATAACCGGGTTTTTACTACAAAACCGGATTTTAATGCCGGCGGAAACCGCCCAAAACGGGTAATAATGCCTGGTATTTATGGCCAGGCCGAACCAGTTTTTTTGCAACTTTCCTGTGCACGCCACTAGAGCAAAACAAAAAAATTGGAATTTCGTTTTTACCATTATAAAGCTTCCCTGAGATTTTCAGCTCAATCGGCCCATAAAAGTGGGGCTTGGCACTAATGGGTTAATGCCGGAAGAAAACCACCCAAAACAGTTTAAAATACACGTTGTGCATTTATGGCCATGCCGAACTGGGTTTTTTTTCAACTTTCCTGTGCACGCCACTAGAGCAAAACAAAAAAATTGGAATTCTGTTTGACCATTATAAAGCTTCCCTGAAATTTTCAGCTCGATTAGCACATAAAAGTGGCGCTCGGCACTAATGGGTTAATGAAAGATAGAAAGTTAGATAATAAGATATATCTATTAGAAAAATAATCAAAGGCCTTACAAAATAACAAATAAATACTTCAATTTTATATTGATTTATATTGATAGGATATTAGGATAGGATATATTGATATAAGGATAGATAGACAATTAGATAGATAAATATAGGTAGATAGATATATAAATATATAGATAGATAGAAAAATAGATAGATAGATGGATATATAAATAGATAGATAGTTGAATATGAAAGTTTAGTAATTTGTTAATAGATAAACATTAACATAAACAAACTTACCGTCTCTATCAATATCATTAATATTTGTTCCATTGTTAATGTAATATTCTACAATCTTCAGTAGTCCTGCCTTTGATGCGTCAATAATATTGCCTTTACAAAACATTTTATTTTGATGCTAAAGAAGTGAACCAATGAATCATGCTTGGGATATCTCAAAAACATTTTTTTAATAAGGTGTATATATGATATGATAATCTGAGGTTTTATGTTTAGGTAATTTAATATGTTAATATAAAAAAGTTCTGAATTCTTCAAAGAATATAAAAGATATAACTAAATTCAATATATGGAATTACCTGCATTATTTATTATATTCTCATATTCCCTAAATTTCTTCTGATAAAAAACATATTAGATTACTAACTTGTATGATTACTCTATAGTGATTAAACCTTATAGAAAAGAGCTTGGAAGATACTATTAATAGGAAAATTTTACACTTAAAGTTAATTTATTTTATAAAGAGGAAAATTTGAGAATAAGACTAGATTTTAAAATTTATTTTGACATCACACTGTTTAGGTTTATAATGATTAACATAAATGAAAATCTTACTTTCATTTCCTCAGTCAAAGTGCAGTTATATGCTCTGTAATAAAGTATTTTTTTCAAATAATAAATCATTATTAAAAATTATTTTACAATTACAAGTACCTTGATATTGCTACAACATCAACGGCAGATAACCTGTCCTAAAATTGGTCTTGTCTCATTTATAAGTTTTATATCTAAGATCATTTTACTTACAATTAACAAGGCAATAACAAACTTTCAAATTCTTTATTGTTTGTATTAATTATCAAAAAAAGTAAAATAATTATGACCCATAACAGTTGGGGGGGGGGGGGGGGGCATTGAAAGCCACCCCCCCCCCCTCCCCAAGTATTCTCATTTTCTGTGTGATAGTTAGTGGGCAGTAAATAAGTGAATTTCAAAAACTTAAAAAAGTTTAATTTTGCTTCCTTCTACTTTTTATTTAACAATCTTTAAAAAGTTTAAAACACCTGTAATTTACTTATTTTTTGAAGCTACAAGAAAATATTTATATTAGAAATCTCAAAACATAAATTCTTGGTTTAAGACTTAAGTTAAACTTAAGTTTAAAATTTAAAGTCAAAATTGTGGCCACTAGAGCCTTTTAAAGAATTTGGAGACCTGCAGGATCATACCTGGAACCTGAAATTTACTTGAACACCTGTATTTTATATGAGAATGTACTAGTAGAGGATATTTTAGTATTTTAGTAACATTAGTTGGTTTGTTTAAGTCAAAAATATTTTTGCTTTTTACCTGGATGATATTTAAAATTCAAAATCTCATTTATGTGTCTTACCCATATTTGAAAAGTTACTCAGTTATGGCTGTCTGTCTTTCACACAAAAAAAATAAGATAGAAAAACCAGAGAGGGGGGGGGGCGTTAGGGTCAAAGTGAATTGTAACATTTAATGACTATTTTTCTTGTGTTTTTAATCAAAATCACAACAAACAATTCCTAACCTTCCTCCTCAAACTTAACAGATATATTTAAAATTTGGTTTAAAAATGAATCTAATCTAATCAATAATAAATATATTTAAATAAATGCTAATCATATAGACAAACTTATATTTCCCCAAATCCCTGATTCTTATTTCTTATTTTATTAATATTACAATTAATGTTGATTCAAACAGCCATGACCTATTCATAGAGTAGCTAAACTACCAAAATTGACTTACAGGATAAGATTGTATGTAGTGACCAAAGTATACCCGATAGGGGTATTTTACAACCATGCAAACTGTTCCATTTATGCACCCATTAGTTCCAGGATAGTGCATAATAGAATGGAAATCGTATGGAGTCTAATTAATTTAAAATCACTTAATTTGCTATAGTATTAAAGGGACTGGAACACAGATATTTATACTTAACCCTATGTCAGGTTGCTAAGGTTGTTATAGGACCATTTCCTCTAAGATATTTTGACTCTCATTTTAATGGCATGAAAGATTGAGTTAAATTTTTCTGGATCTACCAATCATAATGGCAGCAGAGGAACCATATAAAATCTAGCTAAATGTTATTTATTCCTGTATTTCAATTAAATCCAATTCTCTAATCCTTTTTTGGCTTGAAGTAAAATTGAAAGGCTATTGAAATGTTTACATGATATTCTATTTTTTAAAAAATAATTAAACATGTTCTCAAATGAGCCATTCATAATTAGATTACTGATTCTTTTGTGATTAGTATTTACTAATTTTTTTTATTTAAAAAGTACAGGTTAAAAATTTGTTTAACTGATAAGAAAAGTAGGTTTAATCACAAGAAAGAAAGAAAAAATGAAGAAAAAAATACAGATAACAGCAGGCTTATATATTATCAGAAATGCAACTTTTTAATGCACCTTTGGTAAAAATCAGCAGAAAAATATCTATTAACCCTTACAGATCAATCTCATTTTTTTTGTAGGTAAGATGGAGAGCTGTAACTTTTAAGGTTTAGTAATTATACGTCAGCAAGAGTAGATTTTATTAGGATATCTGGTCTGTGTCGGTTGTGGTGTCTGGTCAAAGTCGGTTAGGAAACAAAAAAAATATTAGAAAAAATTCTAAATAAATCTTAATTTCTACATTATGACTTTTTTGTATAAGGTAGAATCCTAAATTTTTTTTGGTGAATACTTAGATATCAATGACCTTCTGAGAAAAGTGGTGTTATGACCATTTGACCGCTCCCTGACCGACTTTATGACCAATTTTTGTCCGGCTTTTACTACAGACATATATCATGAATATCATGGCTTCTATTACAGCTAGAGACCTATTTTTTTTTTGTGATTTGTGTAATTTTTTTTGTGAAGGACCAAAAATCTATGTTTTGCAATGTTTTGCTATAATAAGGACAGAAAAGCTATGTTATGTAAGATTTTGCTATGTGAAGGACCAAAAAGCTATGTTTTGCGATGTTTTGCTATAATAAGGACAGAAAAGCTAAGTTTTGCAATATTTTGCTATGTGATGGACAAAAAAGCTATTTTATGCAAGATTTTGCTATTTTTTGCAAGAATTTGCTATGTGAAGGACTAAGAAAAGCTATGTTATGGAAGATTTTGCTATGTTTTGCAAGAATTTGCCATGTGAAGGACAGAAAAGCAATGTTTTCCAAGAATTTGCTATGTGAAGGATCAAAAAGCTATGATTTGTGAGGTTTTGCTATGTGAAGGACATAAAAGCTAAGTTTTGCAAGAATTTGCTATGTGAAGGACAGGAAAGCTAAGTTTTCCAAGAATTTGCTATGTTTTGCAAGAATTTGCTATGTGAAGGACAGAAAAGCAATGTTTTGCAAGAATTTGCTATGTGAAGGACCAAAAAGCTATGTTTTGTGAGGTTTTGCTATGTGAAGGACAGGAAAGCTAAGTTTTGCAAGATGAAGGACATAAACAGCCTTTGTCAGACAAAGGACATAAGTCACCTCCTTAAGTTAGATTTTGTTAGATGAAGGACATAAGTAGCCTTCCTTAGACCAATTTCCAGTGACTTCTGTCCTAGTTAGGAATGACTTTGTTTTCTTTCCATGATCCAAAACTTTAGACTTATTGTTGAGATTATTTTTTTTCTTGATTATATACCTACCTAACTAATTGTTGGTAAACATTTGATGAATTACATTTGATGAAGTGACTTAAAATTCCTGATATGTCTCTCCAAATTTATCTCTAACTGTATTAGGAGCACCAACAACCAGACTTTCACTGATTTCCACATATATGTCTCTGTCAGGTCTAAAATTATGGAATGGATGTTTTCATTTTATCTTATTTTTATATGTTTATAAAAAAAATAGTTTTCAAAATGCAAAGTAAAAGCTAATAAATATTTGGTTTATAATATAATATAAACAAGACCAATCACTGCTTTAGTTGAATAAATTATATAATAGGCCAAATGGTATCTAAATTTTTAAGATGGAAGCAATATTTGTATATGAGGATTAAATTTTTTATGAAGGGTAGTGGTATAGTCAGGAAGGGTAAAAGTAATAAATTTAACATATGATATTTCTTTGCGGTTAAATGTTTGTTAAGTTATTTGAATATATCCCATTTATATTCTACAAAGATAACAAGATTATTGTCCATTGTCTTATCCCCTCCTCACATTTCCATTCCCCTACACCCCCTCCTACAAACTTAGAAAGATAAAATCAAAAGTCTTTGACTTGACTGACATCCCCATTCCTTATAGTTGTAAGTTGATAATAACCCCTCCCCCCCCCCTCCACCCCACACACACACACAAAACACATACACATAATAAATACAAGGATATGATAATGATACTAAAAATGTTAAGTAATCTTTTAAAGTTTTGTTAGTTTATAGCATAAAATTATGATTATAGACAGTTATCTCAATGTAATGTCCTTAAGAAAAATCCTTTGTGTGTTAAAAATCTTATCTATTAGAATTTAATTATCTAAATGGTTTTCGTATGTATTGCAATGTATTATAAGCAGATTTCTGCGGTTTTTAAATAAAATAACTTAAGGCAATAAATAATAAAATAAATGGAAAAGGAAAAAAATTATAATGTAGGTAGAAACATAGAAGCAAATAAGAGATTAGGTGATTAATATGGAAGATATATTTCATTTCAAAGTTTTATCATAAGGCAATATATTTTTATAATTTGATATATCTTTATGGACATAAATTGTAAGGAAATATTAGCTCAGTGAATATATATAAAATACAATATAATGACATGAATAAACAGTCAGAAAATCAATTGCCATCTTCGGTTTCTGTATGGGGGGAATATTGTATATATTTAATATTTTACATTCATTAGGAAAGCCCTACAAAATAGGAGGTTGTAGGGCTATTTTTAATATTTCATATAATTTGTTCAACTACAGCAGTGATTGAACCAGACTAATAATAGATTCCTACAAAAGTCTAAGCAATTTTTCTATCAATTGCTTTAAAATAAGAAGATATGCCATACTTGTCTGTATAAAGTAAAAACAGATAAAAAAATAAATAAAATAAATACAATTTTCTTGATAGAAATACCTATAACTAAGGTTTAAAAATTGTTTTATATTTAAATGTATTTTACCTGTTTTGTTCATGTACCATTCCAAGTGCATGACCAAGTTCATGCAGGATGGTGGTTCCTAGATAATGCAAATTATTATGGATTTCCCCTTCAATATTTATTTGAAGATATTGCACAAAAAATCGGGACAACCAAAAAATTTAAAATCAACTTTTATCTATCCTAGGACCTAAAAATGGCTGTAAGTAGACAGATAGAAAAGATATTTTTACAAAGTATTAATTTTTGGCGGATTTATGGATTTTTTAAAAAGGGTAGTGAAAAACTTCTTACCCAATTTTTTCAAAGCAACAAAAAATATATTTATGTTCATCTTATGAAAATATTTTTTGATTGAGGTACTTTTCAGATACCTGTACAAATGTCTAATTAAAGAAAAAATTAAAATTTTTTTTTTTTTGGGGGTGTAAATTAATATTTTGTTAGAAAATTTAACCAATAATCTAAAAATTTTTAACCCCAAAAAATAAGTTTTTTTTCATTTTATCCAAAAACAGCCAGAAGGGCACGGGTTTTGCTATAATAATACCAATATGCAACATGTATTGTGTATAAAACAGTTTTCACTATGTGCGCCCTACCGGCTGTTTTTGAGTAATTTTACATTGTATGGTTTGAACACTTTTGTCCTTGTTAATTTCAAATTTTCCCCCGTCTATCCTAAACGGTTTTTTCTATCTCATTTTCTGTGTGTGAAAGATAAAGAGCCCAAACTGCGTGACTTTTTATGTGTTACATAACTGGGAGTTGGAATTTTTTGAATATATCCATCCTAGCAGGCACAGGATGCCAGCAAACCTGGCAGGATCATCCAGGTACAGAGTTAATATTTATTTTGACTTAAACAATGCATCTATTTTACCAAAATACTAAAATATCCTCTAATAGTACATCCTCATATTGAATACAGGTATTCAAGTCAATTTCAGGTTTCAGGTATGATCCTGGAGGTCCTGATCCTCCAGGTCTCTAGAAATCTTTAAAAGGCTCCTGTGGCCGCAATTTTTGACTTAGAGACTTCAAATTTTAAGACTAAAGCTTTTCTTACATGTATTTAAATTTCATAAAGATTTGCCGCCTTTTTTCCGCTGACTGCTGACTGCAGTTTAGCTGCGGCTGCTGAAATTTATATTTTGATTTTTCAAATATAAAGTTTACATAAAGATAAACCTTTTCTGCAAAAAAAATTATCTTCTAGCTTCAGAAAAAAAAATTACAGCCATTTGAAATTTTTAAGTAAAAAAGGATCTAAAAACAAAGGTTGTTAAATAAATGGGTGAAAAAAGCAAAAATTGACTTTGACTTTATTAAGGTCGGAAATTCATCATAAAACAGGGGAGTTGCACAAAAAATTTTAGCCCTCTAGTTCTAATAGAAACTGAGATAATAGGGGGGGGGGGTGTTGAATGCCCTATTTATTGAAGTTTACTTTTGTCTAATCTTAATGTCCAAGTATTTGTCATTTGATCCCCCTGTGTTTTGGAACAAAATCTTATTTGATTGGTCAGTATAAGATATTAACATCAAAAAATGGTGGCCACTCTGCACAAAGCTCTTTATAGTGCCTATAAAGAAAGGGGATAGATTAAAAAACTTTTGGTCAAAGTATCCCAAATAAGATCATATTAGAATATTGGACAATTCTAATATGATGTCCTTCCAAATATTTTAGCCAAAATTTTTACATTTATCCCCTATTTTTATAGGCACTATAAAGAGCTTCACTCTACACAAGAGAACACTGAGAATTTAGGAGAATTTTAAAGTAAGTTATAGGGTTAAAAATTTTATAAAAACTATGAGGTCCTAAATGATTCTCCCAATTTATTATCTAACAAGAAATGGCATAAAAAAAAAGGGTTACAAAACTTTGTTAAAAATTTTTCTTTGGTGTGACAAAGCTATGTATGTTAATGTTAAAAAACTATCTATCTATCTATCTCTGTTATGTTACACTAGTGGCTTTGCCCCTAGCATCTAGAGGCTTCACCCCAAGATGGATATTAAAGTCCAACCCACTCCCCTTATTATTGTTTTGTGTGTCATTATCAGCATTGTATATAATACACGCCAAGCTACAATTGAATCAAGACAAAAGTAAGTGCCAAGCTCTGGGAGCTATGAAAGGTAAAATTAGACATATAACCATGATGATGCGGGATCTTTTTGAGAAAATAAGATTTAAAAATTTCAAGTTCAATTTTCACCACCTAAGAGTTGCTGCATAATCATGACAAGAAAAGCAAAGATTATTTATTTCAAATTTTGAACAACTTTGCTCTTATAAAATTTTTCATAAAACCACTCCTGAAGGGAGGTAATTAATTGCCATTTTTATCAGTTGCTTTGCTAAGGTCACGGAAATTCAGCCTTAAATAAATCATATATAGAGAGGTTTTATGAAAGACTTCATAAATGCAAAGTTGTTCAAAATTTCAAATTTATAATCTTTGCTTTTCTTGTCATGATTAAGCGGCAACTCCTAGGGGTGAAAATTGAATTTGAAATTTTCAAATCTATTTTTCTTAAAAAGATCCTGCTGAAATATTTTGGTTTTACCTGGAATCATCATGGTTTTACGTCTAATTTCACCATATATAGGTCATAGAGCTCGGCACTTACTTTTGTCTTGATTCAATTGTAGCCTGGTGTGAATACCTATTTTTGCAATTTTAACAGAAGCTGGGGTGGGTTTTTAAGAGATGAAAATATATGTTTTTCTTTATGTTATCTCTAATTAAATCAATCAGTTACATTCAGTTACCAATCCAAACAGCATAAGGATACTGAAAGGATACTGAAATACAATGTCATTGTTTATATTTTAAGCAAAAATGCCTCAAAATTGTTATTCTGTCGCAGTATTTCTTATCTTGAAAAAATCAAAAATATATTTTCATCTCTTGAAATTTTTCCTCTGTAAATTTTATTTAATACCTATATGTGCGACGACATTTAAAAGGTGTCAATTTTTAAAAATTACAAAAAGTCAAATATTGTTTTGGCTAAATTTGTTTTTCTTATTTTTTGCAAGCTTCTTTGTATTATAGATGGTACATTCATTATTTTGAATATTCAAGAGAGTAAAATGCAGAATAACTAGTTATTAAGTAGCTTTGCTTCTTTAAAGTTTTACTTACCGTTATTTTCAAAGCATAAAAGATTTCCTAGATTCAGATATGCTGGAGAGTCTGCTCCTATATTAAGATTAATTAGCATAAATTTTAAACCTCTAAGGAAAAGACCCTAGAGGCTAGGGGCAAAGCCAAAAGAAACAACAAACTAAAATCAAAGTTTTAAATTATCTTTTTAGTTGGGACACTAGAGAAAAACTTGAAAGAAGATAAGTGCATAATATGATAAAAATTTCTAAAATTTCCTCTATTTACTGCTTGAATATTCATAAACATTTACATTATTTTATTGCAATAAAAACTAAGTTTCCTTCAAAAAATTACCTTTGTTTTTACAAAAATAAATAATGTTATCAACGCTATATTCATACATTATGTTTCTGTAATTTTTAAGAACAAGAAATTTGATTTTTCAGCAAAAGGTTAAGGAATTAATTAAACTATCCATAAAGGATTTTTAAGTTTTTTCAGCAAAAGGTTAGGGAATTAATTAAACTATCCATAAAGGATTTTAAAGGACTTCTTTTACACATACAATTAACGTTAAAAAAGAATAGAATATTTCTTAAGCACAATAAGTCTATTTGTATTTCAATTTGATTTTTTCAACTTTTATAAACTATAAAAATCTGTAACATTTGCAAACAACTGTATGCATTTTTTGAAAACATATGCATCAAATACACTGGCTTTTTCTAAACATATTTATTAAATGTTGCTGACCTGTATATCATGATTGACATGGTTTATAAGCTAGTTTTGTAAAAAAACAAAAACATGTAAATTATGTTAAAATCACTCAGAACTATAATTTAAAATTTATTATTTAGTTTTAAGGCCTAATTGATTATCTTAATATACATTATAATGCTTAATAAGAAAATCATCTCAGTTCAAATATATAACAATTGAATATACAAATATGATAACTCTGAAAAATATATCTAAAACAGGTTTAACATACAAATACAGATGAATTTATGGATTCACTCTTGAAAAGATAGCTTTGATTTTTAATGAAAAGTATGCTCTATTTTGTATCATATTATGAAGGAAAATGCTTTGTAAGCATGCATTTTAATCATAATTTATAAAAAATGAAATAAATATACTTAATGTGCTTAAGGAATTTTCTAAAAATCTTTAAAAATTCAAATTCTATTCATTCCTTTTTTATTATAAAAAAGATACCTATTCTGCAAGAACATTCACCAAATTTACGAATATGAAGTTCTTGAGAATACACCTTAGGATTGGACTCGATGTCAATAAACTCAATACAACCTAAATTAAAACAGATTAATCCATCCTTTCTAAAATGATATTTATATACAGTATGGGGCAAATAAAATTGAACATTTTAGTAATTTCTAAACAAATATATATTGTTAATTTATAGATTGTATTAAATTTTAAAAACCAAGAAGCAAAATAGGTATTTTACTATCAGATTATACAATAAAATTATTGACAGC
The DNA here is from genome assembly GCF_053477335.1 of Acartia tonsa. NCBI lineage: Eukaryota > Metazoa > Arthropoda > Copepoda > Calanoida > Acartiidae > Acartia > Acartia tonsa. Next base: position 48,061,482 of record NC_137271.1, read on the forward strand.
CTCAATCACTGCAATCACTACCCGCTAATTACCCCTACACCCCACCCAGAAAAAAGCCTCTGTGGAAATGGTTTTCACTTTATGTATGGTGAGTTCAGAACATGCCCCCCGCCCTATTCTCTCAGTTCCTAGAGCTAGAGGGCTAAGTGCAAGTCCCCTCTTTAATAATGAATTTCAGACCTTAAGTAAGTCAAAGTCAATTTTTGCTTCCTTCACCCTTTTATTTAACAACCTTTGCTTAAAAATTTTAAACGGCTGTAATTTTCTTATTTTTTCAAGCTAGAAGAACAATCTTTTTGCAGAAAATGTTTATCTTTATGTAAATTTTATATTAAAAATATCAAATATAATTTTCATTGGCCATAGCTGTACTTGGTAGCTGCTAGCCGCCACAGGCAGCGGTCAGCAGGAAAACGGCGGGGGATCTTTATGAAATTTTAATACATTATGTAGACATGTAGGAAAAGCTTAAGTTTTAAATTGTGGCCAAAGGAGCCTATTCTGGATTTCTGGAGACCTGGAGGATCAGGAACTGTAGGATCATACCTGGAACCTGAAATTGACTTGAACACCTGTATTTCATATAAGGATTTACTACTAGAGGATATTTTAGTATTTTGGCAAGATAAAATGTTTTGATTAAGTCAAAAAAATAGTATTCCTCTTTACCTAGAAGACCATGCCATGTTTGCTGGCATCCTGTGCCCGCCAGGATGGATATATTCAAAAAATTCCAACTCTCAGTTATGTTTCATACCCATACTTAAAAAGCATGCAGTTTGGGCTCTTTATCTTTCACACACAGAAAATGAGATATAACCCCCCCCCCCCTTAACCATAATGGGTTAAAGAGATTTGCATGAAGATTCTTAAGTTTCTTCCTTAAATATCTGATTTTGTGTTTAACCTTCTTCTGCATAAAATATGATTTTACAGCAATACTTTGAAATAAGATATTTAAAAAGTAAAATTTGATCACCAAGTGTAATTTCAAAATTTTCAAAAATTTAGGGAAAGCATGTTCTTTACTTACCATAAGGTCCCTGTAAATTGGGTGAAAACTATTTCCACAGGTTTTTTCCTAATAAGCACCACCCTGTAAAGTTATAAGTTATGATGTTATATAAGATGTTGAAATAAATTTGAATTATATATATATATTACCTTCAGGCAGTTGTCTTTCAATAATGTTCATCTGTTGTCTTATCATTGTTTTTTGCTCAGGAGTTAAAATTCTTAATTATCATATTTAATTTTTATAACCAAAGGGTAATTTTTACAAAATAGGGTTATTAAATCAAAAGATAAAAATTTTAGGATATATAACTAATAATTTAACTGTGCTTGACTTCCAATACTAACAGCGGATTTTTACATAGATGCATCATATATATGATTTTTCATAGTTAATAGTTTCATAAGATTTTATTTTAATTCACATATACCCATTATCATCACTCAAAAATTTGTAGGGTATTTTTCCATTGATCCATCTTGCATTGGTGTCCCTGGAATTTAAATAAAATTTTAACTCTTATATTTAAATTATTTTATAAACCATAAGAGATATCATTTCAGATGCAGTTCAGGGATAGTGCAAAGGACAGTTTTTTTTCATAGAACTGAATTCTAGAGCACAGATAACCCCTCTCTTTAATATTTTTGAAAAAATTGAAAATAGGGGGTTTGGGGTATTGTGTTGCACAATAGCTTATTCTGATATAAATTAATATTTTTTTTTTGAAGTTTAAGATTTCAAGTTAGCTACTAACTTGGACATGTGGTGGTTTTAAGATATCTTATATTGGATAACTTTAGGCATTTTACTGCAACCTCCCTACTAGGCTATAAAAGTTTTCCGGAATTTTAATAAATATAATAGATTTGAAATCTGCATAAAATTTTAAGGAATTTTTATAAAATTCGTTTTTTGTATAATTCTTTATCTATAAGCGCAAATACAAATTAAGTTAAATAATTTTGACATCTGTGATTGGTGGATTGAAAACTATCTGCGCTCTGATTAGAGAAGCTTAAGTGACGTACATCATTCAACCAATTAGAGCGCAGGTAGTTTCCAATCCACCTATCCTATTGGTCAAAATTTATTAACTAAAATTCGATTTGCGCTTTTAAATAATGAATTATATAAAAAACGAATTTTATAAAAATTCCTTAAAATTTTATGCAGATTTCAAATCTATTATATTTATTAAAATTCCGGAAAACTTTTATAGCCTACTCCCTACCCCTTACACTTACTCTTACATCAATTAAAAGTGTACAAATAAAAGTGTAATTAACACTAGTTTCAAGAATTGTTACAGAAACAAACTGCATAAGAAGCAGCTGGCCTTTTTTAATCAAAAAGGAAAAAAACTCCTGTTTGATATTACTTCCATTCAATACAGGTTACATGTAAATTTGAAGAGGTTTGCCATCACTAATAGTGGGAATTCAGCTTGCAAAAAAATGCAACCTTTTAAAATTTTCCTGGTTGTAAATATGTGTAATACCTAATTATAAAATAAATTGCCAATTTAAATTAGAGCTTAACACTGTCATACATATGTTTTAAGGTGAGTGGGAAAGTGGGTAATGTGAATTGTTATCAGCAGAACCACACATGAAAGGGATTAAAACCCCTTCCCCCGGCTACTCTCTGCCTTCCCTAGAAGCCTCCCCCTTGTCCTAGTACAGCCCCCAGCACCTGGAACAAACCAATTTTTGTATATTGTAATAATTCTATGTTTGTAAAGTCTTAGTTAGTTATAAATAAATGTTTAAACTGATAACATTGTAGTTGTCACTCTATATAAACCTAAATCAAGTGCATGGCTGTAGCCTTGTACTACATATATATTAAAGTGGCTGTGAATTTGCAAATAACATTATTTATATAAGTAGATAAATCTTTAAAAATATTGCCTAAAAAGATGACAAATATTTAATTAGATGAAAAAAAATTTTCAAATTTTCTGAACAGTTCAATACCACACACGTCATTTTTATGAAAATTGAAATACAAACAATTGTAGTGATTTATAGAGAATTGCAATCAAAATAGATAAAACATTGTGTGTTTCTTTTATTTATCATTTAAAAGTAACACACTTGACAATCATTTTAATGATAAAAAAGGCAAAAACTAAAATTAGTTACAGGTCAGAATTTAAAATATTTTTACTGTCTCGGTATTTGCATTGACTCTCTCTCTCTCTCTCTCTCTTTCTCTCTTTCTATCTCTCTCTCTCTCTCTCCCTCTCTCTCTGTTTCTCTTCTTTCTCACACATTCATATTTTTACCTAGGGGGTTAGTTGTTAAATAAATATTATTTAAAGTATAAAAAGAAACCAAATCTAAATTTATATTTTTCTAATTTCTATTCAATTCACTAGCAACTGCGTCCATAGTATCAGGGATTTTGGAAGGGATATATAAGGGCAGAAAAATAGCTTTAAAGCAACAAACAACTTTTTTAATAAAAATAATAAATATGGAATTGATCTCGGCATTTTAAACCAATTTTTTTCTTACTTTTCTAACTTACTTTTCTTTTCTCTGAAAGTTACTTAAAAAACAAGAAAAGGTAAACAAAAATGCATTTTTAAAAAATTTATTCGCAATTACTTTAAACAAGTACAAGAAAAAAACAAGTTTTTTTAAATCAAGTTTTTAAAATTAGGTGTTTATATAAAAGGTGTTCCTCTAATTAGCTATTTTTCAATTAGTCATTTTTAGTATTTTTAAATTACTATTGTATGTTCAGTAATATTGTTCATTTGTGTTCTGAGTAGGAAAAGATAATTAGATTCAGAATTTTATAGGTACCCGTAAACAATGTTTCTGAATATTTGATGGCTATTGCGGCCAAAAAAACTTTAAATAAAGTTGTTTATAAAAGCCTGTATGAAAATAATGTGTAATGCTAATTAATCAATAAAATTTGACTCTATATAATATATATGTAAATCTAATCTAAAGAAAGTACATAGTTGATGGGGGGCGAGGGGGAATTGTTGTTAAGAGGAGTCTATAAAATCAGCTTATATTAACAACGAAGTTAATTAGGAAAAAAATCAAAAAACCTTTACATTATCTCAGCTATCGTTGGGAGGCAACACATCACAAAATTAACAACCTCTCCATTTTCCCCCCAAATATTTTTGTAGATTTTTATCACTTGTTTGTTATACCTTGTTCTTGCTATAAGATAGGGTTTTGTAATAAATAAAATGGTTATAACCTGATAAAACCTGACAACCTAACTGGAAGAAATCTCTTCATAATCTCTTCATAATCACTGTCATTTATTTTTCCTTAAATATATACAGTTGTTTCCTTACCATTTGAAGAAATTTGACTTGAAGTTGTTTTTTCATTGTGTTTTGTTTTCCTTTTCAAATGATGATATGATTAAAGTTAAACTAAAGTTAAACTTATAGAATGCTTTTACAGTTGCTGTACAAATGCAGAAGTTAGATCATTATTTTAACCAATTTAAAGTTAAATCATCAATGTACAATGTACCTTGATATATTTTGCAAAATGCCTCAAATTAAATCTTTTGTCTCTTAGACTAGGTTAGATGAAAAATTTAGGAATCTATTGTTGTATAAATTAACCCTTACAGATCAGGCCCCTATTCCCACCTTAATAGATCGAGGTGGGGGTCATATTGACTCCCCTCCCTCTTGTGGTTTCTTTTTGGTTCATGTGTATTTTTAGAGAAAATTACTTTTTCTAGTCATAGCGGTCAGGCCGCTCCATAGCCGCTTTTTAGTGGCCAGCCACTAAATTTTAAAACAGCTGTAGAGCCGCCAATTTTGCAGCTAGGATGACCAAATTTTAGGACGAACTTTTATTTTTCATAACAAAAAAATTACTTTTTCTGATCATCGCCGAAAAACGGCAAATAACGGAAACAGCCATTTTCGGTGGTTACGGCGGTAAAACGGCGGTTGGCGGCTCCAATTAATATTTTTATCTGTTTATTGTTGCTCAAGAATTTACCAAAAAAATTTATAGGTGTCTAGCTGTAATAGAAGCCACGATATTCATGATATATGTCTGTAGTAAAAGCCGGACAAAAATCGGTCATAAAGTCGGTCAGGGTGTGGTCAAACAGTCATAACACCACTTTTCTCATAAGGTCATTGATATCTCAGTATTCACAAAAAAAATTTTAGGTTTCTACCTTATACACAAAAGTCATAATGTAGAAATTAAGATTTATTTAGAATTTTTTTTTAATTTTGGTGCTACCAAACCGACTTTGACCGGACACCACGACCGACACAGACCAGATATCCTAATAAAATCAACTCTTGTCGACGCATAATTACTAAACTTAAAAAGTCATGAAGTCACAGCTCTCCATCTTACCTACAAAAAAAAATGACATTGAAAAACTAGAGGGGGGGGGTCAATATGACCCCCCCCCCTCCGATCTGTAAGGGTTAAAGACTAGCTTTGCTCCAAATGCATTTATAACAAAACAGACAGCTAAAATTAGGGTAATGGCAAAAGGGGATAGCTGTCATAATATTACAAGCTGCTGCTTTTATCATAATATGCAAAGCTAGATAACTTTAGTTGGATTTTAGACTTGGGATTGTTGAGTCTCCCCTTAGTAGCTTTGGTTTGAGTCCCTAGGTGTGGACCCCAGAGTTACATTTTATCCAACCAGGATTCATATAGATATATACTCTGTATCCAGTTAATATTATTGCCTTTACTTATTGTTAACAATAAAGTAATGTTGTACTACATAAAGTGGAGTTTATATCTGGTAAAGTAGCTGGCCTTCTCTATAATTAAGGTTTATTTGTCCTAAGTCTATACTACAATTTTGGCGCAGTCGCGGCTTTCGGGGGGGCAAGGGTTGTCTCTTGTTTGCCTTAGAACCTACACTCTTGGAAATTTTCAAAATTTAGTACATTTCATAGGTTGAATTGTACAGAAATTTTGCTCCATATTTCCAAAACTCTATTTGTTATCCTAATTGACTATTTATTTTTGAACTTTTGATTTTTTTATTGTTACAATGGCGACTGGAGATGAGGCCATTAAGAAACTCAGGGAGGAGATGATGAATGTGTGGCAGCGCATGGAGGACACCTTGAAGGAGATCAAGGCGACCAAGGCAGAGGTAAAGACCTTAATTTCTGATGAAGTTAAAGTTCAAAAAGAGTCTTTGACTAATGATATGGAGGTTAAGTTGACCGGGGTATCTACGGATATTAAAGACCTTCGTAAAGTAGCTAAAGACCTGCCTAAGGATGGGAATCTTGATGCATATATTAAGAGTAGGATTGAGCATGTTCAAGTCTTGGAAACCATGGGTTTAGTGGGGGGAAGTATGGATGATACTCTTGACATTAGCTATGGGGAACATGTCTCAACCTCTCACTTAATAGAGGGGGCAGGTAGAATGGACAAGACCAAAGCAACGGCACCTGGCGAGTTAAAAAATAGTTTGTTTGAATTTTGGGGGCCGGACAACAATAATAATTGGGTAAATTGTTATGAAAGGCACTTTTCAACTTTTGAACAAGCATTGATTGCGGAGATCCCTGTCATCCCTGACAGATACACTTATTTTGAAAGTTTGAGTATCTCTCTTAATAGGAGCACAAGGGAGGGGGGTTCGATCGATTCTGCACAAGATGTAATCTGTAGAATTGAGCGCCAACTTAAATGGAATAATAATTTTAACAATTATTCACCTGACTGGGATACCAGAGTCAGTTTTGAGGATTATTTTACTATATTATGGAGGGGCGCTGAGGAAAATTTGATTGATGACCCTAGTATCATCAAAAAAGTGCTTTATAAAAAAGTCATGAAGGCTAAACCGGATATGGTCTGGGCCACTCCAGAACGCTTTGCATCAGCGTCGGCCTTTAAATATTATCTACAGCTGCGACGCATTTTGAGCCCTTATGCTGACGGCGAAACCGCATCAAAGTTGTTTTACACTGTAAAGCAAAGTGATGGCCAACCGTTAGATGTATATTTTACTAAGAAACTCAAAGCATATAAAAATATGCACCCAAGTTTGGTCAATGCAAGACAATGGAGGGAGTTTTATGATAATGTTGCAAGGGGCTTGAAACACAAAGACTTGGCCAGGGATATGTCAAGGTACGGAGAAAGTATAAAAAATCCGGAAAATTATGGAGATTACTTGAACTATTTGGTCAAAAGGGGGGCGCATTATATTTCATGGGCTAACAATGGGCAGGGGGAAACCAAAAATGTAGATTCATGCTACACTACGGCCACCAAGGATGAATTGGAATCCAAGGTAGAGAACAAAAATGACAAAATTGTCATTAATGAAGTAAAAAATGTGGAAGTAGTCAAAAATGAAAAGGGCACTGTCCAAAATGATCTACCTTTGGAAGGACAACTTGCAGAGTTTATTGATAGCACAGACCCAATTTCCGGGGAGCAATTACTGAATGTGATCGCCGCCTTGAACACAAAAAGTAAAAAGAATTTCATTTGTTGGTGGTGCAATAAAGATGGGCATTCTGCTAACCAGTGTTACATCAAAAGGTATGGTAAACCACCCCTACCAAACTCTCGTTTTGGGAAAATGAACAAAAGCAAGGACAACAAACGGGGGGCGACCAGATTTCAACCATCATCCAGGCCAATTTCGGATCAATTTGCTCGCCAAGTAAATCAGGTTGAAACCCAAAATGGTGGGGAGGAAAAGCTAGCCCCCGAAATCAAATACCTAATCGCCGCGGGAATGGAAGCAAATCAAAACCATACTCCAATTTAAATATATTTAACAGAGCACAGTAGTATTTTTATTCATTTATAAATTTTGGGTTTTGAAAAATATTGTTGTGTAGAATAATATATTTAAAAAGAAAACTGACATGTAAAGGGATTATATACATATATTGTTTAATTTCAATTGGGGGTTATATGTCAGTACAATATTTTAAAATAAAAAGGGGTGTTTTCAGTGTTTATATTGATGATAAGTTATTTTTGTAAATAAAACTAAAAATTGTTTTGATACACTTGCAAATTTATGGCTGTTATTAAAGTTAATAGCATTTTGGGGGATATTTTTGTAATAAAATACAGATTATTTTGATAAACTGTAAAATAATATCTTCATAATTGGGTGAGTGGTATTTTTTACAAACATTTTATCTATAATGTGCAATTAATAGTTCAAATTGCAAAACAAAGGGGTGAGTAGGCAAAAAACATAAGCTGTCAAAACATAATTGCAGCACTAGTAAATGGGGCACCTGGAGGGGGGGTAGAGTAGGACTCACTTGCCTGCGCAACCATAAAAACAGCTTAATGGGCTTCTAATGGGTTAAAATCTTCTCCTTTGAGCATCAGAGAAAGAAAGGGGGAATGTTGAATTGTTGTTTTTCATCGGGGGTCAGCAAAAAGAAGCAATACAACAACAACATATTTTTATACAAAGCCAAAAGCAGTACTGCCTGAATTCACAGTTTATTTTTGACTTTAATCCTGCCAACATTTGGTTTTAACCCATTAGTGCCGAGCACCACTTTTATGGGCCGATCGAGCTGAAAATCTCAGGGAAGCTTTATAATGGTAAAAAAGGAAAACGTATTTTTTTGTTTTGCTCTAGTGGCGTGCACAGAAAAGTTGCAAAAAAACCCGGTTCAGCTTGGCCATAAATACCAACCAGGCATTATTACCCGTTTTGGGCGGTTTCCGCCGGCGTTAAAACCCGGTTTTGCTGTAAAAACCCGGTTATTTCGACCAAAAATTGAAAAATGTATTTTTTGAACGCCCAAAGTGAGATGAACACTTTTTAGAACTTTGATACGATCCGTAATTGAAAACTACATAACCTCATGTAATCTCTAGAGCTACAAGTAATATACGAAGCGATTTATTTCAAATTTAGTGTTTCGGCTATAGGTGCCGCCATTTTCGGGTAAAAAAACCCAGTTTTGTTGTTGTTGTCAAAAAAGATCTATTAGTAAAACCGGTAATAAAAATTTCAATGGAAATGCTGAACCGGGCTTATATAGGGCGTAAAAAAATGATAAAAAAATCATATAGAAAATAATAATTTAAATAAAACGAATTCACAAATAGATGAACTTGTCAATAAACTTTAGATTTAACGAAAAAAATCAGCGACTTTACTATAAAAACAAAAAAGTTAGATGGGGTATTTTGAATTTTTATGATTTTCAAACTTTGTTGAGCTATACCAGCAAACGGAAGTAAGCAAAACTGCCTGCTCCAGGGGGAAATGAAAGCCAGGGTAGTAGAGGGGGGATTCATACTGAGAATGATGCAATTATGAAGCCGAAAACCGGTTTTTTTTTTCATTTTCTGGAACTGGGTTTTAATGCCCGGTTCGGCACTAATGGGTTAATCCAAAGTGAGTATATTTCATTGACATATATTTATAGTACATACAATGTAGTGCTAGTATGTATTAGTGTAATATTTATTTAAAGTGATCAGTAAGTAAATAAAAAGTATTTATTTAAAGGGATCAGTAAGCAAATAAAAAAACACACGGGTTGAGCTGGGGGAGGGCAGGACATGGCTTATTCTAGTATACATTTTAAAAATGAAAGGGGGGGGGGGAATTGTTTGCCGCTCGTTGTCTTTATGACAGCGGCAACAATTTCCATTCTTTAATTAGTCGGGAATTATTGGAGGAAAATAATTTTACCTACTGGCCATTAGAAGCTCAGGCCTTAAGCGTAAATTTAGAACCAGTCAAAATAATTGGTAAAATAAGTCTCAGGTTTAAGTTAGATAAATCAAAGAAAGTTTTTGTTGAAACTTTCTATATCCCTGAAACCACAAGCAAGATTGTTAATTTGGGCTTGCGTTTTTTGCAACAAAATAGAATAAATTTATTGTTTGATACAAATGAGATCAGAGTTGAGGGGGAGCATTTTAAACTACCATCGGATAATTTGGGGGAGGAGATTTGTGCAGAAATGGGGAAAATACCAAAGTTGCAAGAAACCATTAGAAATATTGATGTGGAAATACCAGGGATAAAAAATCACCAAAGTTCATCAAATCGGGTTTTAGGGGAGCAGAAATTTAATTTAACTTTATGTCAGGGGGCTAAAATAGTACCTGGGGGAACTACGCTGCTAGTTAGAGCTCCATCCGAAAAGTTCTTTTCTAAGGAGTGGTATATCTCTCCTAGAATAAATAAAATTTTGATTAATACTAGCCTCATGGTTTTAAAAGGGGTTTATAAGCCAAACTCTAATGGAACTTGCTTAATAAATTTGGTGAATCTAAGCGGGAAGGAGGTAAAATTGCAAAAAGGGATAAAAATTGCATTTGGGTTTAAATCAAATTATGAGAAAAATTCAGATGCTAATGACATAAACTCGTTATCTACAGATGATTTATTAGAAAGAATTCGTTTCTTAAGCAAAAATCTGAGATTGGATGTAAATGAAGTATTAAAAAATGACAGGGTTCTTAAGGGTAAATTAATTAAAGTGTGCTTGGATAATTTTCATATATTTTCAAAGGGTGACTGGGACATTGGCCACACTTCACTTTTAAACTTTAATATACAACTTCATCCAGGGGCGGTTCCAACAAAATCCCATGTTATACCCCTCAACCCCACCTACGAGAAAAGTCTTAGGGAACAATTAGATAATTGGCTAAAATCCGGGGTAATTAGCGAAGGTATATCAAATTTGTCCTCCCCCATCTTTGCTGTCAGAAAAAAGGGAGTCAATGGGAACCCTGGGATATTGAGGTTTGTGGTTGATTATAAGCTGTTAAACAACCAAACAATTAAAGTACAATGGCCTTTGCTGTTCATCCAAGATAATTTAGAAAGGTTGGGGGAAGGGCAGATTTTCAGCACACTTGATTTAACGCAAGCATACCACAGTATGCCAGTGGATGAAGAAAGTTGGCCTTACACCGCTTTCACGGCAAATAATAAACAATATCTTTTTAATCGACTCCTGTTTGGATTGTCTAATGCACCCAGCTACTTTTGTATGTTAATGCAGCGGGTTTTGAGCTTAAATAGGGAGTTGGAGCAATTCTCCTTGTCATATCTTGATGATATAATCATATTCTCTAAAGATATATCTTTGCATTTAGACCATAGTAAGAAAGTATTTAGGGTCTTGGGGATGGCTAATTTAAAACTTAATTTAAATAAATGTAATTTATTCACAGAGAAATGTCAATATCTTTGGCATATAATATCAAGGGAGGGTACACGAAGGGATATTTAGACATGGTAAAAAGGTGGGCAAAACCTAAGACGGGCAAAGACATGCAGCGCTTTTTAGGTTTTGCGGGGTACTATAGAGAGTATTTTAAAGAATATGCTAAACTGTGTCATAAATTGGATGGGTTGAGAAATAAAGAAACAATTGAATGGGATAATGAATTAAATAAAGAGTGGGACAATTTCAAGAATATGTTTAATGAGGCCATTTCTAAATCATATCCTCAATGGGAAAATTCCAATCCATTTGTATTTGATATTGACTACAGTAGCAACTACTATGCTGGTGTAATTTCTCAAAATCAAGGGGGGGTTGAACGGATAATAGGCATTGCCAACCGAAAGTGTAATGGGGCTGAAGGGGGGTACCCGGCCTGGAAGGGCGAGATGGCCTGTCTGGCCTTTGTAATCAAAAATATAAAAAAAAGAAATACAACAAACCTCCTAAACACAAAGCTATAATTACTCATTCAGCCAGGTATAATAGAGTATGGGGATGTGTATCCATCGACTTGATAGGCCCTTGGACGGAAGTAATGTTTCAGGGAAAAAGTGTGAAATTTGTACTGATCCTAGTCTGTCTTTATTCACGCTACGTTTTTGCCCATCCAATAGCAGACGCTACCACAGAAAGTACAGTAAAATGCCTATTGGAGGAATTTATTCCTAAGTATGGACTGCTTTCTGCTCTTAGGTCCGATAGGGGGACAAATTTCACATCACAGGTTTTTAGGTCTGTGATGCAGAGTATGGGGGTTAAAACTATACTAATACCTGCAAGGAATCCTAATTCAAACCCTGTGGAAAGGTATAATCAAGGGATATCTAACGCTATCAGGGCTGATACTAGCAGTGAGCCAAGGGATTGGGCAAAGAAAATTAAATTAGCAGCCTTTGTAATAAATATCAGTAAAAACAAAAGGACTGGCTATTCCCCATATTTTGTAGTTTTTGGTAGGCAACCCTTGCTACCACTAAACATATTATCACCTGTTGAACAAATATTAGCGGATGAATTAGATTGTAAGTCATATGTAACATTTATTGAAAAGGTGGAACAAATTATGTATAACATTGCTAGTAAGGAGCAGGCCTACTTTGAGTATGAGAACAAGGACAGGGGAGGTAGGGAGGACCTTGAAGTTAATGACATCGTGTACGCCTTTTTTGATATTGCAAAGGTGGGACTTTCAAGGAAATTGCAAAGTTTTTATGCAGGACCATTTATTGTAAGTCATAAATTTTCGGACATTTTATTTGAGATCACTCCAATTCATAATTGCAATGTAAAATCAAAACATGTTATCACCAGGGATAAATTGAGAAAAATTCATTCCAATGTCAAAGTATGTGGAGAAAAGTTGTCATTTAATGTATACCCTTTAGACCTAATCATACCATCAAATGAAATATTATTGTCATATTCAAGGCCTAACAACAACAAAACCTGGAAGTACAGGGATCAGGGAATAAAGATTTTGTAACATTTGACAAAATAGTTGACAACTCTGATTACGATGAGGGAGAAAGGGGGGGAGGTAACACAACATCTGACAGTAGCAATGAGCAGGGAGGAGAACAGGGTGATAACTTGGAGGAAAGTCAGGAAGGGAATTATAGCAATAACCAGGGAAAAGAACAGGGGGATGTATTTTCAGGAGAAGGTCATTCTTTTTGGGGAAATATAGATTTAAGTAGTATTCCTGGGGAGACCTCTTTTTGGTCACAAAAACCAATAGAATCCTCACCTGAAAAGCTTGTGTCCATACCTGAAAATAAAAAAGTTACTTTGCCAGGGTTTGTTTATAATTATATGCATGGGGAGAAACAAGGGGGTGAAACAGCAGTTAAAAATTATGGCACAAGATCTAAAAATTTACCCCAACATTATGAAATTCATCATACAAAAGAATATAAAAAGATAAATAAAGATAATTAATTGTTTAATTTTTGTTTCAGTTTGTCTAATCTTGTGGAGCACCCAATCAACATGTCGAGAAACAGATTTAACAGAGGTATAATTTTGTTTCTAATGTCAGTATGGCTTAATAGCGAGCAGAGTAAGGCCAATGAAATAAATGTTAGTGTGTTGAATTGCACGGGGGGAAACATTACTTTTAAAGCAAGCAATTGTGCAAGTGGGTTATTTAACGTTACCAAGGAGAATATAAATGTACACATTTTGCAAAGGGGAAAGAAGTGGTTGATACCCATTAATGTAAAAATAAATCAACAAGTAAAAGAATCATTCCTTATTAATGGAATGATAAAATTTCAAGACACATGGAGGGATGGTTTTAATCCACAATGCACGGGGAAGGGGCTTTTGGTGGGTAAAACTTTTATTCCAAATTCTTTCATTGATAATGAAATAACGTTCCATGTTAGAACTGTTGATTTATTACAAACTGAAAATGGGTGTATTTACAATGACATAATATTAGCCACTGACAATTAAACAAACAGGGATTGCGGGATTGAATTTTTGCATTGGGACTTTAGTAGAATAATAGCACTAAATGAAACGGATACACAAAAATGTTATTTTTTGGGGTTTCGAACAGTAAATATTCTAAATGCACCTATTTTAACCCATAGTGAATGGGGCGAAGATAATATTTTATATAATAAACTTCGAATCATGTATAATGAAAAACATTCACTTGCACTGGAAATGGGTAATAATCACAAATTTGGGGATGTTCTACCGGGACTTTACTTTTATAACACGAATATAGAAGGGCTGTACTTATGGATTACCCCAAGCCCAAAGAAATTTTTTTCTTATATCCACCGTGCAGAAATAGATGCAAACTTGGAGGACTAGTTTTATTCATCATATGGGCATTAAAATAATTTACTGAATGAACATAATGATTGTATCTCTAATAATCCTACTCTGTTCAATCTGGTTAAAGCTCACAAAGGGAAGCTCCAAAGAATATTGGGAGAAGTAATTTTAGAACAACAATGTGTTCAAATAAGGGTTCCACTAAACATTAGTGCAAAATGTATTTATAACAAAACAGACAGCTAAAATTAGGGTAATGGCAAAAGGGGATAGCTGTCATAATATTACAAGCTGCTGCTTTAATCATAATATGCAAAGCTAGATAACTTTAGTTGGATTTTAGACTTGGCATTGTTGAGTCGCCCCTTAGTAGCTTTGGTTTGAGTCCCTAGGTGTGGACCCCAGAGTTACATTTTATCCAACCAGGATTCATATAAATATATACTCTGTATCCAGTTAATATTATTGCCTTTACTTATTGTTAACAATAAAGTAATATTGTAATACATAAAGTGGAGTTTATATCTGGTAAAGTAGCTGGCCTTCTCTATAATTAAGGTTTATTTGTCCTACGTCTATACTACACTATCTAGCACCCCAAATAATAAGCAAATCTTAAAAAATCTTGATTTTAAATATTGTGTTTATGAAAATTTCAGCTGTCTATCTTGAATATGAGTGAAAAAAATCACTAAAACTAGAAAAAGAAAATTTACAAAAACATATAAATCTAGGAATTGATCTAACACCCCAGTTTATGGGCAAACATGATGTAACTTATTTAGAATATGTAAAATATGCACTTATTTGATCCCTAAAAATTTCAGCTTTCTATCTTAAATAGGAGCTGAGAAAATCATTTTTTTCCCTTAGTGTTACAGACTGATGGATGGACTGACAGATTGAAAGAAAAAGTGAATTATAGAGTAGCTTTGCTAATAAAAACAAAAAAAATAACAAGAAAATAAAATTTCAACATAATGATTTTTCTACTGAACAAGGATGTCAACATTCCAAAGTAGCAAAGTTCCTAAATGATAAAGAGATATTGGGGCAAATTTACCATGTGTCATAAAATAAACATTAAAAAAACAAAACAGGGAAATCATGCAACCTTTTAAATCATGAAAACTTATAAATCTAGGAATTGATCTAGTACTGCAATTAATAGACAAATCTTAATGAAACTTGATGGAAAAATGTAGAATATGAGCATTTTCAATCCCTGATAATTTGAGCCGTCAATTCTAAATAGGTACAGAGAAAATCACAAGAAAACTAAAAATCTAGGAATCGATCTAACACCCCAATTTTTACACAAGTTTTAATAAAATTTGTAGAATATAAAATTAATTAATCCCTGAAAAATTTAGGAATCAATTTAGCAACCTAAATAACAGACAGATGGACAAAACAATGCATATATTAGATGAGCATATATTCTGGGAATATTCACTAAAAATTTCAGCTGTCTATCTTGAATAGGATCAAAGAAAATCATGTTTTTGCATATTTTTACAGACAGACAGACAGACAAAGTGAGTTATAACTATACCAAATGATTATCGTGTCAAAAAATTATGAGAACTGAAAAAATAGAGAGCTTTTTTAGAGCTTTTTTGAAACTTGAAAATCTCCAATAATATATTCTTGAAATTCATTTTTTTTATGAGGAATAAAATTATATAGAGAACAAGAACATATGCTACTTTTGGTGATACATTAACAAATAAGGGCTGTAAAACCTAAAAATACTTTTTGTGGGTCTTACTGTATATTGATAAACAAAGAAAGAATCTATTACAACTTTTTATGTACAGCTAAAATCCAAGTTTTTTTTTATCTTGGGGCTTATACCTGAATAGCTAGGTATCTTAATAATGATTTAATACTTAATTTATTTTCTATTTAAGGTTTGCTAAGCACCTTTTCAGGCAAATTAAAGTAAGAGAATTTCATAAAAATGCTAAGTAAAGAATATTTCTCCTATAGAGCTAGGACTCAAGCTGTGGTGTCAAGGGGTAATAAGTAAATTTGTTTGGTTTATATTTAAAAAATTACAGTAATTGTTTTTAAAAATTACCTTGAGGTTTGGAACTTTTCTTACATGAAAGTACAGTAGTACCTGAAATACAATATCTGTAAATTGAGATTCACACACAATCTTTATGTAAGAAATAGTTGAAAAAGTTTTTAAGCTTCTAAATGAGAAACCAGGAGGAGTTGAGTGTCCCCTTCTTCCCTATAAAATCTAATTATCAATTTAAACATTCTAAAAATAATAATTTGAAACTGTTATAGTAACTAAATATTTAGTAGCAAGCTGATTTTAAAATATAAGAATTACAAGGGACTGTAACCCTTGCATAAAGGATCTTGAAGGTTCAAGAGAGACAGAAATATAGTATTAAAACCATTCAACTCAATTAATTTTACCCAAATTAGTTCAGTGGTTACTAAGCTTAACAGACTGCTTAAAAAGCTACTTTATATGACTGTTTAAATAATCTCTAACTGATTTAATTTAATTGATACACTACAGTTTATTAACCCTTAACGTTCAGGGGGGGGGGGGCATTGAACACCCCCCCCCCCATCCGGTTCTGTGTGTGAAAGATAAAGAGCCCAAACTGCTTGACTTTTTAAGTGTGGGTATGAGACATAACTGAGAGTTGATATTTTTTGAATATCTCCATCCTGGCGGGCACAGGATGCCAGCAAAAATATTTTTTTTGACTTAAACAAAGCATTTTATCTTACCAAAATACTAAAATATCCTCTAGTAGTACATCCTCATATTAAATACAGGTGTTCAAGTCAATTTTAGGTTCCAGGTATGATCCTGCAGGTCTTGATCCTCCAGGTCTCCAGAAATCTTTCAAAGGCTCCTGTGGACGCAATTTTTGACTTAGAGACTTCAAATTTTAAACTTAAGCTTATCTTACATGTCTACATAATGTATTAAATGCTGCCAAGTACAGCTGCGGCAGCTGAAATTATATTTTGATATTTCAAATATAAAATTTACATAAAAATAAACATTTTCTGCAAAAAAAATTTTATTCTATCTTCAAAAATAAAATAATTACAGCTGTTTGAAATTTTTAAGTAAAAAAGGACCTAAAAACAAAGGTTGTTAAATAAAAGGGTGAAGGAAGCAAAAATTGACCTTGACTTACTTAAGGTCGGAAATTCATCATAACACAGGGGACTTGCACAAAATTTTTTAGCCCTCTAGCTCTAATAGGAACTGATTAAGGTGCGGCAAGGGGCCGGACTGTAGGGGGTTAAACTTTTGTTCCAATCTTTGTTTCTAACATAAAAAAAATTATAACTTACCTTGATTTAAGATTACACAAATGATGCTTACCCACAAAGTGGATAAGTACATTTTGTTTGCTCTGAAATTAAAAATATCTTGAATATCATTTGACATCAATTTATCTTGCTAATATAAACCTTATTTATTGGTCAGTTGGTTCATCTAATGAGGGGAGAGGATTGTAAAAGGGGGTGGATAAAGGGTATTGTTATTTTAGCCATCTGCCAGCATCACTTAGAAGAGTACATGAAAATCTAGTGAAGGATCCAAGTAATCATATATTGATTATTGCATCCTATATTTGCAATGAATTATTACACTAAACTTTTAATTTTAAATATTTACAAAGAAAGCTTTTTTATCTATCCAACTATAAAGTGTTCTGAACTCATAGTGCTTCAATAATCCTTAATAAACTTTCATAGCCAAAACCTTTATTCTATTTTTTTATGAAATGAACCCAGTTTTTCATTTCTTGTTGATATTCAAGAGTTAAACAAACATCCATATGCAAAAAAAAATGGATGGGAATACATACAAGTAGATTTAAAGATTATTTGTTAAAATCAAGAATAAATTTTTGGGAAGCATATCTATAATCAAGTCCTAAAAATGTAAGTATGTTCTTAAACAGTATATTGAATTTAAGTAGTTTTTAAACAAGTTTACATAAAATTGTATTTTGATCATTCAGTTCTGACAATCTACAAGTGCTAATGTTCTTTTGTCCAACAGTTTCAAGGCTTTGCTTTTATGAATATTGTCATCCTTGTTCTCTAGAAATCAGGTGAATCTCAAGCTCATACTTAAAAGACAAGGACAAGATTCATCAGTAGCGAAACTTCTAATTATTTATCAAATTATGACAGACTGTCTGACAGACAAAATTAATTATGGAGTAGCATCACTTGTAAAAAAATAGATCTATAAATTCTCACATGCTGAAAAAGCTAGTTCTCAATGACTGAGACATAAACACAAACATATATGAGCATAAAATCTTGTTATAGACATATTACTTTAGAGATACTTTGGAGGAAACTTAACATACTTTTCCTATCTTTATGAAAATAGATTAGTTATTTATCTTATATTTTCACAGATATGAAAATAAAAAATTCTTAGATCAAAACTAGTTTTGTTTGCCAAAGGCATTGACCAATAAAACTGGTACTAATTTTAAGATTATTGTTTTAATATTCATAGAAAACTGGCTGTAATATATGATAAAATATATGCTTTTTTAGTATTGCTGAGAACTAGTTCTAACAAATAAGAAAAGTAAGTAACTGCATGTTTAATCTAAAACATGTTTTTGTCCTAAAGAATATTAGAATATTAATTAAAGTTTTTAAAATGAATTACTCTAATTAACCTCTATTAAAACATATTTTTTGAAAAAAACTGGCCTAAATATTAGTAGATACAAACATATTCACTCTTAAAATAATTGTAAACAGAAAATAATATGAAAAGAAAAATCATGAAACTTACTTAATAGTTATAGTTTTATATTTACATTTTGAATGATGACTGACAGACTGACTATCAAAGTAAATTACATATTAAATGCTAAGAAAAACAGGAAATTTATTATAGATATTATCCCTTTACAGTCGGGCCCCTTGCCGCACCTTAATCAGTCGGGGGGGGGGGCGTTCAACGCCCCCCCCTATTATCTCACTTCCTATTAGAGCTAGAGGGCTAAAATTTTTCCCCTGTGTTATGATGAATTTTCGACCTTAAGTAAGTCAAGGTCAATTTTCGCTTCCTTCACCCTTTTATTTAACAACCTTTGTTTTTAGGTCCTTTTTTACTTAAAAATTTCAAACGGCTGTAATATTTTTATTTTTGAAGCTAGAAGAAAATTTTTTTTGCAGAAAATGTTTATTTTTATGTAAATTTTATGTTTGAAATATCAAAACATAAATTTCAGCGGCCGCAGCTGTACTTGGCAGCTGCCAGCCGCCGCAGTCGGCGATCGGCGGGAAAACGGCGGCGGATCTTTATGAAATTTTAATACATTATGTAGACATGTAAGAAAAGCTTAAGTTTAAAATTTGAAGTCTCTAAGTCAAAAATTGCGGCCACAGGAGCCTTTTAAAGATTTCTGGAGACCTGGAGGATCAGGACCTGCAGGATCATACCTGGAACCTGAAATTGACTTGAACACCTGTATTTAATATGAGGATGTACTACAAGAGGATATTTTAGTATTTTGGTAAGATAAAATGCTTTGTTTAAGTCAAAAAATATTTTTGATCTTTACCTGGATGACCCTGCCAGGTTTGCTGGCATCCTGTGCCCGCCAGGATGAAGATATTCAAAAAATTCCAACTCTCAGTTATGTGTCATACCCAAACTTAAAAAGTCAAGCAGTTTGGGCTCTTTATCTTTAACACACAGAAAATGAGATAGAAAAAACCGGATGGGGGGGCGTTCAACGCCCCCCCCCCCAACCGTTAAGGGTTATTATCAACAAAATTTTAAAAATTGGACCAAAATCACCTAAGAAATATGTGAAAAATCAAAAAAGTACTTGTCTTCTCATCTACAGATACAATAATCGCTTAGAACAACAGGATATATAATTACATTTTGAATGATGACTGACAGACTTACTATCAAAGTAAATTACATATTAAATGCTAAGAAAAACAGGAAATTTATTATAGATATTATTATCAACAAAATTTTAAAAATTGGACCAAAATCACCTAAGAAATATGTGAAAATCAAAAAAGTACTTGTCTTCTCATCTACAGATACAATAATCGCTTAGAACGACAGGATATATAATTTTGATACCCTTTTCTATAAAAAGTTTTAAGATTATGGAGAATAATTTGAAAATATAAAATAGCCAAAAAAATGGCTTTAAAGAAGTCTGACCACCATGGATGTTTTTAATTAATTTTTTATTTAAAAAAAATAAATTGAGTGAAATATAAAAATTATTAAAATTTACATTATAAAAAAAAAGTTTTTAGTCATTATTAGTAATTACCCCTGAAAGTAGATAAAAAAAAGTGTAAAATTTTCTGAAACAATATGGGGCCACATATGTTATTACCCCAATAGATCACACTGTATACACATGATTGTTTTATTCCTTGCTTCAAAACAAGATCACATCACATCCTAAATAATACATGTATAATTTGTGATACAAGATAAAATTATGCTTGATGTTTCTGCATAATTCCAATTTTCTCTCATTCATATAAATTCTAATCATGAACTTTAGGTAATCTTCATGAATATAGGAAATATTTTTCGTTGGGTTTTAAAAGATTTTTCAGTATTTACACCCATCCCCAATATTAATAAATTGATAATAAACAAAGACTTTTTTTTAGTAGTAGTATCACTCTCATTGTTCAATTGACCACATATATTTCTTTCCAACAAAATTATCACAATTTCTTAACTGTAGATACTTGCCCTGTGGGGTTCTCTTAATATTTACTTAACTAAAGCATCACAAGAGAGACTATTTAAAAGTTCTAAATAAGAGGGTGGCATTGTTTGTCCCACTATCAATTATATTGCTACTGTATGTAAAAGTATAAATCTAGCTTGAAAACATATGTGGAGCTTTATTAAAGACACATCACATAAAACAAGTTTAAAGAAATAGTAATAAATATGAATATACTTGTATACATTATTCCACAAAATGTTTTCTTTTTATATAATTTTTAAGTTATATTAAACTAAAAATATACAAATGCTGAAAATTTTATTTATTACTATGCAGTTAAGTTTTTTTTAAACATGTGTATATTATTGTTTTTAGAGTCACAATACAAATATACAGGGTGTTCCAAGAGAAATATTTTAAAACTTAACCCTTAACAGTTGGAGGGGGGGGACCGACCAACCCTCTGTTTTTTTTATCTTATTTTCTGTGTGTAAAAAATAAAGAGCCCAAACAGCAAACCTGCAAGTAAAGAGCCAAAATATATTTTTTTACTTAAAAAAAAAACATTTTATCTTACCAAAATACTACAATATACTATAGTAGTACTTCTTCATATGAAATACAGGTGTTAAACTCAATTTCAGGTTCCAGGTATGATCCTGCAGGTCCTGATCCTCCAGGTCTCCAGAAATCTATAAAAGTCTCCTGTGGCCGTAATTTTTGACTTAGAGACTTCAAATTTTTAACTTAAGCCTTTCTTACATGTCTACATAACGTATTGAAATTTCATAAAGTTCCACCACCATTTTCCCACTGACCACTGACTGCGGCGGCTGGCAGCTGTCAAGTACACACAGTGGGATCTTTTGCCAAAAAACGGGACATTAAGAGTAGATGAAAGTAAACTTCAATAAATAAGCTTGTATTTTAAGAAATGATGTAATTTTTTTTGCTTTAGCCAGGAAATAACTTAAATTTTGCCCCTGTTAACTTCTAATGTGCATTTGGTAAGTACGTCTGGCGGTTTTGGAGGAGCGAAGCTACCCTATTTTTTAAAAATCTATAAACCTTCATAACTTTAGTTAGGTTAGGAATATTTTAACAAAATCAACGTCTATATAAATATTTCTTCAATGCAAACAATGTTTGTGAACATGAATATAGCGTCAGGTGCACCCAGTTCGAGTCCCGGCATTTTTAGGTAGGTCCAGTATAAGTAAAATAGGACACTTATAAGGCATGTTTTTAAATGTTTTTTTTACAGAGATAAACAACAATAACATAATTTTCAAAACACTTTTGATTTTGTGTTAATACCTTTATTCTAAGTCTAGCTATCTTCATTTAAAGTTTATATAAGAATATAAACATAATTACTAATATTATATTCTCTCTCAAATGTATATTTCTCTCTCTCTCTCTCTGATGCGTATATAATGTTTTTGCAATATTATAATTAATCTCCAAATTTGAATTTCCGCTGGACCAAAACCAGTTAGAAATACAAATTTTTTTAGAACACATGAAATTTAGCAAATTTAATTGCTAAAATAAAAGTATTTATAAGTCATCTTTATTTAACGACTCCTTTATCCCTTAAATGTCCATTAAAACCGCGAGAACGGCAAAAATCGTTAAAAATCACGCCAACGGCGGCAAATAACGGCAAAACGGTTCGCCAGAGGCAAATGATGCATAAGTCAAGAAAGTTCCACCTCAAAAAGTTAGAAAACATTGCAGAGATGACTTTGGGCTCTAAAATGACTCCTTCCCCCTCTAACGGGGGAAAATTTGAAATTAACAAGAACAAAATTGTTCAAACCATGCAATGTAAAATGCTCAATTACTCAAAAACGGACAAGAGGCCCCAGGTTGTGAAAACTGTTTAATACACAATACATGTTGTATATTGATATTATTATTGCAAAACCCGGGGCCTCATGTCCGTTTTTGGGTAAAATGGAGAAAACTGATTTTTTGGGGTTGAAAATCTTAATATTTTTGGTGAAATTTTCTCACAAAATGTCAATTTACACCACCAAAAAAATATTTTTTTAAAATTTTTCTTTAATTAGACATTGGAACAGGTATCTAAAAAGTACTTCAATCAAAAATTATTTTCATGAGATGAACATAAATGTATATTTTGTTGCTTTGAAAAAATTGTGTAAAAAAATCTGGAAAATCATCAAAACTGAAAAGAAATTTTTCACTACCTTTTTTAAAAATGGCATAAATCCGCCAAAAATTAATATTTTTTAAAAATTTCCTTTCTAGCTGTCTACTTACAGCCATTATTAATTCCTAGGATAGATAAAAGTCAATTTTAAATTTTTTGGATGTCCCGATTTTTTTCAAAAGATCCCACTGTGGTACAGCAGGGCTGCTGAAATATTTATTTAGAAATTTCTATTAAAAAAATTTACTTAAAGATAAACATTTTCTGCAAAAACATTGTTCTTCTAGCTTCAAAAATAAGAAAATTACAGCCGATTGAAATTTTAAAGTAAAACAATACCTAAAAACAAAGGTTGTTAAATAAAAGGGTGAAGAAAGTGAAAATTGACTTAAACTTACTTAACCCTTACAGAACAGGCCCCAATTCCCACCTTAATAGATCAGGGGGTTAGGTTAGGTTAGGTTCAGAGAAGTTCCACAGGATAAGGATCAATTAAAAACAGATTTGTGGCCAATTAGATGGGACAGTTGTGGGGAGGATTAAAGGCAGCCTAGGTGACATGGCCTCTTTTCCTTCAAGGCACAATAGCAACAAACTGGTCTGGGACTTTGGCACCTTTTCAGTCCATCATATGAGATGGGACAGTTGTGGAGGATTAAAAGCAGCCTAGATGACAAGCCATCATTGCAAAAAAATGGTCTGGGACTTAGGCTACTTTTCAGTCCATCATGTGAGATGGGACGGTTGTGGGGAGGATTAAAGGCAGCCTAGGTGACATGGCCACTTTTCCTTCAAGCCATCTTAGCAACAAACTGGTCTGGGAGTTATGCCACTTTTCACTCCATCCTATGACATGGGATGGTTGTGGAGGATTAAAAGCAGCCTAGGTGACATGGCCACTTTTCCTTCAAGCCATCTTAGCAACAAAATAGTCTGGGACTTAGTTTTCAGTCCATCATGTGAAATGGGACGGTTGTGGGGAGGATTAAAGGCAGCCTAGGTGACATGGCCACTTTTCCTTCAAGCCATCTTAGCAACAAACTGGTCTGGGAGTTATGCCACTTTTCACTCCATCTTATGACATGGGATGGTTGTGGAGGATTAAAAGCAGCCTAGGTGACATGGCCACTTTTCCTTCAAGCCATCTTAGCACCAAAATAGTCTGGGACTTAGGCCACTTTTCCGTCCATCATGTGAAATGGGACAGTTGTGGAGGATTAAATGCAGCCTAGGTGACATGGCCTCTTTTCCTTCAAGGCATGATAGCACCAAGAATAGAAATATGGAGCACTTGTCACATGTATTTTGGATAGGCACACACACACATTATGTGGATAGTTTAAATTAGAAAATAAGTCTACACACCAAAACTGTCATTGGGACATGGTAAATTTTCCCTCACACACAAAAAACACACTTAAATTTGACCATTATATGAATTTTATTATTTTATTTTTGTTCAAAAATGAGTGTAAAAGAATGAAAGTTATGATATGAAAGGATAACTTGTTGTGTAGATATTGATAAAAAAAAAATATATATTATTATGTATTCTTTGTTTTTTTCATTTATTCTAACTTAATTTTGTTTTGTTTAGCATTAAATTTTTTTAAAATATCTTCTAAATAAAATAGAAAAATCTTTGAATCTTGGTCAGTTTCAGTTTGGTGGAATGTTGATAATATCCTTTGTTTTATAACTCTTAAGGTTTCTATGGTAAAAAAGTACCTAGGGACAAAAAAGATTTTAAAAATGCCATGGAACCAAAAGTAGACCAGTCTAATATAGTGTTGGTCTAATGGATTTCAATGTTGTGCAGGAGGTAGGCACTAGATGGACTTAGTATATATATATAAGGTGATATTGTATTGACAAGGAAGTATAGGTAGACAACTGCCACTATCCATATGTTGTTTTGTATTAAACTGACTTTATTGTATAATAAAATTGTTTTCTAATATGTGTGAGGTGTAGAATATGTCATTTTTTTACCTAACATTGATGGAAGTTTGTAGTTGTGTGTCTTGTTTTGTTTAAAAATTGAGACTTCTAGTGGGAGATTTTGTTACTAATATATAGAGCCTGAAATTTGGCCTGGAATAGCTGGGGCTTCATCCTCAATGGAGTTATGAGATGATTAGACTGCTCATAAAATGGACCATATTTATTTAGGCAAGTTTAATAAACAGCTCAATGTTCCTTCCCTTCCTTTTATATCAGGTGTCCCTCCCTTGTCATGTGATGGACACAAAAGAGGCAAGCTATGTTGCCTTACAGGAAAAGTGGCATAGCATGCTTGGGAATCTAGGCTGCATAAAATGCTCCTTCATCTTATATCAGGTGTCCCTCCCTTGTCATCTGATGAACACAAAAGAGGCAAGCTATGGTGCCTTACAGGAAAAGTGGCATAGCATAGCATAAAATAAAATAAAAGTGGCATAGCATAAAATAAAATAAATAAAAATAAAAAATAAAATAAAAAAAAATAAAAAATAAAATAAAATAAAAGTGGCATAGCATAAAATAAAATAAAATAAAAATAAAAAATAAAATAAAATAAAAGTGGCATAGCATAAAATGCTCCTTTATTTCCTTCCCTTGTCGTCTGATGGACACAAAAAAGGCAAGCCATGGTGCCTTACAGGAAAAGTGGCATAGCATGCTTGGGAATCTAGGCTGCTTAAAATGCTCCTTTATTTCCTTTCCTTGTCATCTGATGGACCCAAAAGAGGCATGCTATGTTGCCTTACAGGAAAAGTGGCATAGCATGCTTGGGAATCTAGTCTGCATGAAATGCTCCTTCATCTTATATCAGGTGTCCCTCCCTTGGCATGTGATGGACACAAAAGAGGCAAGCTATGTTGCCTTACAGGAAAAGTGGCATAGCATGCTTGGGAATCTAGGCTGCATAAATTGCTCCTTCATTTTATATCAGGTGTCCCTCCCTTGTCATCTGATGGACTCAAAAGAGGCAAGCTATGGTGCCTTACAGGAAAAGTGGCATAGCATAGCATAAAATAAAAGGCAGCATCCTAGTTTAGGAGTGGAGATACCTGGTATCATGAAAATTAAACCCCCCCCCCGGGGGTATGCATCTATTTTGACACCTGGTATGCATCAATATTGACCCGGTATATATTAATTTGGTCACCAAATTTTTTTTTGCTTAAAACAGACAAATGGGTAATGAACAATACATAGTGGGTCAAAAATAAAGCATACAGGGTACAAAATTAAAGATAGGGGGTAAAAAGATAAAGGGTCAAACATATACCCCCCCCCCCCTGGTATGCAACAATTTTGACACCCTGTATGCATCAATTTGGACACCAACAAAATTAAGATAGATGGTCATACAAATACCCCCCCCCCCCCCCGGTATGCATCTATTTTGACACCCGGTATGCATCAATTTTGACCCGGTATATATTAATTTGGTCACCCCAATTTTTTTTTGCTTAACCCTTTACAGTCGGGCCCCTTGCCGCACCTTAATCGGTCGGGGGGGGGGGGGCGTTCAACGCCCCCCCTAATTATCTCAGTTCCTATTAGAGCTAGAGGGCTAATATTTTTTGTGCAAGTCCCCCGTTTGATAATGAATTTCCGACCTTTTATAAGTCTAAGTCAATTTTCGCTTCCTTCACCCTTTTATTTAACAACCTTTGTTTTTAGGTCTTTTTTTATTTAAAAATTTCAAATGGCTGTAATTTTCTTATTTTTGTAGCTAGAAGAAAAATTTTTTCCCAGAAAATGTTTATTTTTATGTAAATTTTACATTAGAAATATCAAAATATAAATTTCAGCGGCCGCAGCTGTACTTGGCAGCTGCCAGCCGCCGCAGTTGGCGGTCTGCGGGAAAACGGCGGCGGATCTTCATGAAATTTTAATACGTTATGTAGACATGTAAGAAAAGCTTAAGTTTAAAATTTGAAGTCTCTAAGTCAGGTTAGGTTAGGTTAGGTTAGGTTAGGTTAGGTTAGGTTAGGTTAGGTTAGGTTAGGTTAGGTTAGGTTAGGTTAGGTTAGGTTAGGTTAGGTTAGGTTAGGTTAGGTTAGGTTAGGTTAGGTTAGGTTAGGTTAGGTTAGGTTAGGTTAGGTTAGGTTAGGTTAGGTAAAACTAACCTACCCTTTTGTGCAGAATCTAGGTTAAGTTGACTAACCTAGCTTTTAAATATTAACATTTTTAGGTTAGCAAATTTATTAATAGGTAGTTTGGGACCTACTAAGGCTTCCCTAAAAAATGCTAACCTAAAAAGTAGCTTAGAAGTGGGTTAGGTTAGGCCTCAAACCTAGAACTGTGCCGCACACTTGCAAACTGTGCGAAAAGCAAAAAAAGTGTGCGAGGCCTGTAGCGCGCTTATTTTTCAACAAAAATCTTAGCATTTTATAACTTAAGCTTTCATGGGCATGTTCTTGATGCCTATAAAAAAAAATTTTCAAAAAATCGACTCCTCTTTGGTTAGGTTAGATTTTTAACCTATACCCCAGAAAATAGACCATATTTTGAAACTTACATATATATCCCTATTTTTGTCTAGATTAAGAAAATTCGTAACTTCGGTTCTAGTTGACCGAATCTAACATTTTAAGTGTCTACGGATATCAGCGCGACGAGCTCTTCAAAAGTGTCCGATGTAATCGACCTCGCCAGAGGCCTCTGGCGGCCTCCAGCCTCGAAAAACTAAAAAAGACACTTGTAATTTTTTTCTTCAAAATCCTAAAATTTTCTAAAATTGACGCCAATCAGTCAATTTTTAAGCTATATTGACGTGTAAGTACTCTAAAAATTCGTCTTTTCAAGACGAATTTAACCACGTTGGTCATGTCCAAATCGGTCTAGTGGTTCACCGTAACCTAACTTAACCTATGAAACGTAATTTTTGGCCTCATCGCTTTACCTTGTAAAACGTGTCTTAAAATTAGTCTCAGCTCCAGAACATGGAAAGAGAAGTTGTTTGTCTCATTAAGACGCGTATTTAGAGTACTTAACGAGCTTCCTAGGTCTAACCTAACCGAAATGAGATCAAAAAACGTCTTTTCAGTTTTTTTTATCTCAAATCAGTTAGGTGTGAGGTACAGAAACGTGTAAGTACTCAAAATAATTGTCTTGTCAAGACGCGTTTAACCACGTTGGTCTTGTCCGAATCAGTTCAGTGGTTATCGAGTAATAACGGTTTGAAAATTAGGTTATGTTTTTCCTATTTTTGGAAAGGTTGCGTGATTCACTCAACCTAGAGTGTTCTAGTTTTCACCATAGGCAAGGGGCAGTTGATATTTATCAGCGCATGTAAAAAAAAGTGCAAAATTCGAAAATTTAGGTTAGACTAGGGTGATTTTAAGCAAAAACAGGTCTTTTATCATACAGGGTGATTCCTGGACCAATTTGGCTTTTAAAGACGGCAAATCGCATGTACATTTTGAGAGCTTTTGAATGGTTTTAATTTTAAACCGATTGGTCCAGTGGTTCGTCCGCTACATTCATTTAAAGTTTCAAAAAATCATTTGACATTTTTTTTAAAAAATGTTAAAAATACATCTGTCAAACAGTCAATTTTTGAGCTACAATGACGTGTAAGTACTCAAAATAATTGTCATGTCAAGACGCGTTCAACCACGTTGGTCTTGTCCAATTCGGTTCAGTGGTTACCGAGTAATAACGATTTGAAAATTAGGTTAGGTTTTTCCTATTATTGGAAAGGTTGCGTGATTCACTCAACCTACAGGGTTCTAGTTTTTACCATAGGCAAGGGGCAGTTGATATTTATCAGCGCATGTAAAAAAAAGCGCAAAATTCGAAACTTTAGGTTAGACTAGGGCGATTTTAAGCAAAATCAGATTTTTAATCGTACAGGGCGATTCCTGGAACGATTTGGCTTTTAAAGACAACAAATCGCATGTACGTTTTGAGAGCTTTTGAATGAAATTAACTGCTGGACTCTAGCTAAAGGGGTTCGTGCGCTACACTCGTTTAAAGTTTCAAAAAATTTGATTTTTAAAAAAACGTTCAGGGGGGTGGGAGGTAACCTAACCAAATATCATTGATTTTTCTTAAAAATGTCTAAGGGGGGTTGACCTAACCAAACATCTCCCCCCTGAACATTTTTAGACCATTGTTGTGTTAAAACAAGTGGGGATTGAACCCATTCCCTTAACTATTATTGTGTTAAAACAAGTGGGGATCGAACCCATTCCCGGATTGAACCCATTCCCAGATTGAACCCATTCCCTAAACCACCCTATGAATCTGCATGGAATATTACTTTGTTTATTGTGTTAAAACAAGTGGGGATCGAACCCATTCCCTAAACCATCCTATGAATCTGCTTTGAATATTACTCTGTTTATCGTGTCATCGTTTTTGGGGGGGTGTGGTCACCCCCATGTCCCTGAAAAAAAAAATTTAAAAAAAAATTTCGAGGGGTTTACCCCCATGTCCCTGACAAAAAAAATAAAAAATTAAAAAAAAAATTTTTTTGGGGCGGTGGGGGGGTCTCTCCCCCACGCCCCTGAACATTTTTAGAAAAATTAACAATGTTAGGTTAGGTCACCAACTCCCCCTGAAAAATGTTTTTTTAGGTCCCCCCACCCCCCTGAACAGTTTTAGAAAAATTTACAATGTTAGGTTAGGTCACCCCCCCCCCTGAAAAATGTTTGTTTAGTTCACCTATCCATGGTCCCCTTACCCCCCTGAACATTTTTAGAAAAATTTATAATGTTAGGTTAGGTCATCCCCCCCCCTGAAAAATGTTTTTTTAGGTCCCCCCACCCCCCTGAACATTTTTAGAAAAATTTACAATGTTAGGTTAGGTCACCCCCCCCCCTCTGAGAAATGTATTTTTAGGTCCCCCCACCTCCCTGAACAGTTTTAGAAAAATTTACAATGTTAGGTTAGGTCACCCCCCCCCCCCCTCCTGAAAAATGTTTTTTTTAGGTCCCCCCACCTCCCTGAACAGTTTTAGAAAAATTTACAATGTTAGGTTAGGTCACCCCCCCCCCTGAAAAATGTTTGTTTAGTTCACCTATCCATGGATACTTCATCACTAAAAACGGACAATATATGATGAAAAGTTAACTTTGGTTAGCTTCCTTCCCTTTTTCCCCCCTCCCCCCTCCCCCTTTCCCTTTAAAAACACCTTGGCTGTATTGGTTAGCTTCCCCTGTTTCCATAGAGGTCAGGATGGTTAAAATCGGACAATAAATAAGGAAGTTATGATAGTTAGGTTAGATTCCTTCCCTTTTTCTCCCCTCCCCCCACCCCCACCCCTTTTAAAACACCCTGGCTGTATTGGGCAGTTTCCCCCATTTCCATAGAGGCCTGGATGGTTAAAATCGGACAATAAATAAGGAAGTTATGATGGTTAGGTTAGATTCCTTCCCCTCTCCCTCCCCCCCCCCCTCGCCCTTGAAAAATCCCCCAAAGTTCACCTATCCATGGATACTTCATCACTAAAAACAGACAATATATGATAAAAAGTTAACTTTGGTTAGCTTCCTTCCCTTTTTCTCCCCTCCCCCCACCCCCCTCCCCTTTAAAAACACCCTGGCTGTATTGGTTAGCTTCTCCCGTTTCCATAGAGGTCTGGATGGTTAAAATCGGTCAATAAATAAGGAAGTTATGCCACAAAACATTGAACCCCCCCTGATACTCCAATAAAAAAAGACTAAGTTTGAAACCTAACTTAGCCCGCACAGTTAGCTGCACGTTATTCAAACCTACCTTAGTGTGCAAGTGTGCAAGTGTGCGAGAAAAGGGTAGGTAAGCTCTTGTTAGGTTAGGTTAGGTTAGGTTAGGTTAGGTTAGGTTAGGTTAGGTTAGGTTAGGTTAGGTTAGGTTAGGTTAGGTTAGGTTAGGTTAGGTTAGGTTAGGTTAGGTTAGGTTAGGTTAGGTTAGGTTAGGTTAGGTTAGGTTAGGTTAGGTTAGGTTAGGTTAGGTTAGGTTAGGTTAGGTTAGGTTAGGTTAGGTTAGGTTAGGTTAGGTTAGGTTAGGTTAGGTTAGGTTAGGTTAGGTTAGGTTAGGTTAGGTTAGGTTAGGTTAGGTTAGGTTAGGTTAGGTTAGGTTAGGTTAGGTTAGGTTAGGTTAGGTTAGGTTAGGTTAGGTTAGGTTAGGTTAGGTTAGGTTAGGTTAGGTTAGGTTAGGTTAGGTTAGGTTAGGTTAGGTTAGGTTAGGTTAGGTTAGGTTAGGTTAGGTTAGGTTAGGTTAGGTTAGGTTAGGTTAGGTTAGGTTAGGTTAGGTTAGGTTAGGTTAGGTTAGGTTAGGTTAGGTTAGGTTAGGTTAGGTTAGGTTAGGTTAGGTTAGGTTAGGTTAGGTTAGGTTAGGTTAGGTTAGGTTAGGTTAGGTTAGGTTAGGTTAGGTTAGGTTAGGTTAGGTTAGGTTAGGTTAGGTTAGGTTAGGTTAGGTTAGGTTAGGTTAGGTTAGGTTAGGTTAGGTTAGGTTAGGTTAGGTTAGGTTAGGTTAGGTTAGGTTAGGTTAGGTTAGGTTAGGTTAGGTTAGGTTAGGTTAGGTTAGGTTAGGTTAGGTTAGGTTAGGTTAGGTTAGGTTAGGTTAGGTTAGGTTAGGTTAGGTTAGGTTAGGTTAGGTTAGGTTAGGTTAGGTTAGGTTAGGTTAGGTTAGGTTAGGTTAGGTTAGGTTAGGTTAGGTTAGGTTAGGTTAGGTTAGGTTAGGTTAGGTTAGGTTAGGTTAGGTTAGGTTAGGTTAGGTTAGGTTAGGTTAGGTTAGGTTAGGTTAGGTTAGGTTAGGTTAGGTTAGGTTAGGTTAGGTTAGGTTAGGTTAGGTTAGGTTAGGTTAGGTTAGGTTAGGTTAGGTTAGGTTAGGTTAGGTTAGGTTAGGTTAGGTTAGGTTAGGTTAGGTTAGGTTAGGTTAGGTTAGGTTAGGTTAGGTTAGGTTAGGTTAGGTTAGGTTAGGTTAGGTTAGGTTAGGTTAGGTTAGGTTAGGTTAGGTTAGGTTAGGTTAGGTTAGGTTAGGTTAGGTTAGGTTAGGTTAGGTTAGGTTAGGTTAGGTTAGGTTAGGTTAGGTTAGGTTAGGTTAGGTTAGGTTAGGTTAGGTTAGGTTAGGTTAGGTTAGGTTAGGTTAGGTTAGGTTAGGTTAGGTTAGGTTAGGTTAGGTTAGGTTAGGTTAGGTTAGGTTAGGTTAGGTTAGGTTAGGTTAGGTTAGGTTAGGTTAGGTTAGGTTAGGTTAGGTTAGGTTAGGTTAGGTTAGGTTAGGTTAGGTTAGGTTAGGTTAGGTTAGGTTAGGTTAGGTTAGGTTAGGTTAGGTTAGGTTAGGTTAGGTTAGGTTAGGTTAGGTTAGGTTAGGTTAGGTTAGGTTAGGTTAGGTTAGGTTAGGTTAGGTTAGGTTAGGTTAGGTTAGGTTAGGTTAGGTTAGGTTAGGTTAGGTTAGGTTAGGTTAGGTTAGGTTAGGTTAGGTTAGGTTAGGTTAGGTTAGGTTAGGTTAGGTTAGGTTAGGTTAGGTTAGGTTAGGTTAGGTTAGGTTAGGTTAGGTTAGGTTAGGTTAGGTTAGGTTAGGTTAGGTTAGGTTAGGTTAGGTTAGGTTAGGTTAGGTTAGGTTAGGTTAGGTTAGGTTAGGTTAGGTTAGGTTAGGTTAGGTTAGGTTAGGTTAGGTTAGGTTAGGTTAGGTTAGGTTAGGTTAGGTTAGGTTAGGTTAGGTTAGGTTAGGTTAGGTTAGGTTAGGTTAGGTTAGGTTAGGTTAGGTTAGGTTAGGTTAGGTTAGGTTAGGTTAGGTTAGGTTAGGTTAGGTTAGGTTAGGTTAGGTTAGGTTAGGTTAGGTTAGGTTAGGTTAGGTTAGGTTAGGTTAGGTTAGGTTAGGTTAGGTTAGGTTAGGTTAGGTTAGGTTAGGTTAGGTTAGGTTAGGTTAGGTTAGGTTAGGTTAGGTTAGGTTAGGTTAGGTTAGGTTAGGTTAGGTTAGGTTAGGTTAGGTTAGGTTAGGTTAGGTTAGGTTAGGTTAGGTTAGGTTAGGTTAGGTTAGGTTAGGTTAGGTTAGGTTAGGTTAGGTTAGGTTAGGTTAGGTTAGGTTAGGTTAGGTTAGGTTAGGTTAGGTTAGGTTAGGTTAGGTTAGGTTAGGTTAGGTTAGGTTAGGTTAGGTTAGGTTAGGTTAGGTTAGGTTAGGTTAGGTTAGGTTAGGTTAGGTTAGGTTAGGTTAGGTTAGGTTAGGTTAGGTTAGGTTAGGTTAGGTTAGGTTAGGTTAGGTTAGGTTAGGTTAGGTTAGGTTAGGTTAGGTTAGGTTAGGTTAGGTTAGGTTAGGTTAGGTTAGGTTAGGTTAGGTTAGGTTAGGTTAGGTTAGGTTAGGTTAGGTTAGGTTAGGTTAGGTTAGGTTAGGTTAGGTTAGGTTAGGTTAGGTTAGGTTAGGTTAGGTTAGGTTAGGTTAGGTTAGGTTAGGTTAGGTTAGGTTAGGTTAGGTTAGGTTAGGTTAGGTTAGGTTAGGTTAGGTTAGGTTAGGTTAGGTTAGGTTAGGTTAGGTTAGGTTAGGTTAGGTTAGGTTAGGTTAGGTTAGGTTAGGTTAGGTTAGGTTAGGTTAGGTTAGGTTAGGTTAGGTTAGGTTAGGTTAGGTTAGGTTAGGTTAGGTTAGGTTAGGTTAGGTTAGGTTAGGTTAGGTTAGGTTAGGTTAGGTTAGGTTAGGTTAGGTTAGGTTAGGTTAGGTTAGGTTAGGTTAGGTTAGGTTAGGTTAGGTTAGGTTAGGTTAGGTTAGGTTAGGTTAGGTTAGGTTAGGTTAGGTTAGGTTAGGTTAGGTTAGGTTAGGTTAGGTTAGGTTAGGTTAGGTTAGGTTAGGTTAGGTTAGGTTAGGTTAGGTTAGGTTAGGTTAGGTTAGGTTAGGTTAGGTTAGGTTAGGTTAGGTTAGGTTAGGTTAGGTTAGGTTAGGTTAGGTTAGGTTAGGTTAGGTTAGGTTAGGTTAGGTTAGGTTAGGTTAGGTTAGGTTAGGTTAGGTTAGGTTAGGTTAGGTTAGGTTAGGTTAGGTTAGGTTAGGTTAGGTTAGGTTAGGTTAGGTTAGGTTAGGTTAGGTTAGGTTAGGTTAGGTTAGGTTAGGTTAGGTTAGGTTAGGTTAGGTTAGGTTAGGTTAGGTTAGGTTAGGTTAGGTTAGGTTAGGTTAGGTTAGGTTAGGTTAGGTTAGGTTAGGTTAGGTTAGGTTAGGTTAGGTTAGGTTAGGTTAGGTTAGGTTAGGTTAGGTTAGGTTAGGTTAGGTTAGGTTAGGTTAGGTTAGGTTAGGTTAGGTTAGGTTAGGTTAGGTTAGGTTAGGTTAGGTTAGGTTAGGTTAGGTTAGGTTAGGTTAGGTTAGGTTAGGTTAGGTTAGGTTAGGTTAGGTTAGGTTAGTTAGGTTAGGTAGGTTAGGTTAGGTTAGGTTAGGTTAGGTTAGGTTAGGTTAGGTTAGGTTAGTTAGGTTAGTTAGGTTAGGTTAGGTTAGGTTAGGTTAGGTTAGGTTAGGTTAGGTTAGGTTAGGTTAGGTTAGGTTAGGTTAGGTTAGGTTAGGTTAGGTTAGGTTAGGTTAGGTTAGGTTAGGTTAGGTTAGGTTAGGTTAGGTTAGGTTAGGTTAGGTTAGGTTAGGTTAGGTTAGGTTAGGTTAGGTTAGGTTAGGTTAG